>NW_012284782.1:0-7815 GCF_000151885.1 Dipodomys ordii | reverse complement strand
TCATGTTATCATTACATTTTTTTGGCCTTTGACCTTAGAGACCACTTATTTGAGTAATATATTGTATATTTCTATTTTATTACTGGTGGTACTCATGTGTATAAGTGCGGTTATTACCTTTGGTCTCAGCCTGATATCTCTGTGTGACTCATCAGGATATTTATGGATTAGCTGGATATTTTGTGATTCTGTGGGACATTGCTGGACACATGGGGGGACACAGCAGGACTCAGCAGGATACACTGCGGGATACAGCGGGATATTGCAGGGATACAGCTGGGGACACAGTGGGACACAGCGGGGTTCACAGTGGGACACAGCGGGGACACAGCAGGGGCACAGTGGGAAACAGTGGGTCACAGCGGGGGACAAAGCGGGACACAGCGGGACACAGCGGGACACAGCGGGGGACACAGCGGAGGACACAGAGCTACACACAGCCGGAGAGAGTGGAACACAGCATGGACACAGCAGAGACACAGCGGGACATAGCAGGGACAAAGCGAGGACAGAGCGGGACACAGAGATACACAGTGAGGGACACAGCGGGGGACAGTGGGGACAAACCGGGGAACAACGGGGACACACCTAGGACACAGCTAGGACACAGCGGGGACACAGCAGGGGACACAGTGGGACACAGGAGGGGATACAGCGAGGACACAGAGGGGACATAGGGGGACACTGCGGGACACAGTGGGACACAGCAGGGACAGAGAGACATAGCAGTTACACAGCGAGGACACACCAGGGACACAGAGGGACACAGCAGGGACACAGTGGGGGACACAGCGGTAAACAGCGGGGGACACAGCGGGACTCAGCGGGAGACACAGCAAAGAACACAGCGGGACACAGCGGGGGACACAGGGGAACACAGCGGGACACAGCCGGACCCAGGTGGGGACACAGCGGGTGACACAGAGGGGGAAACAGCGGGAAACAGCGGTGGAGACAGCGAGGACACAGCAGGACACAGCGGGGTACACAGAGGCAGACAAAGCGGTACACATCGGGACACAGCGGGGACACAGCGGGGACACAGCGGGACACATCGGGCCACAGCGGGGACACAGCAGGACACAGCGGGACACATCAGGGGACACTCCGGGGGAGAGCAGGCACACAGCGGGACACAGCGAGACACAGCGGGTCACAGTGGGACACAGCGGGGGATACAGCATGGACACAGCGGGTCACAGCGGGGAAATAGTGGGGGACACAGCGGGGGAGACAGCAGGATACAGAAGGACACATCGGGACACAGGAGGACACAGCGGGGACACAGCGGGGACACAGCAGCCACACCGCAGAACACAGTGGGGACATAGAGGGACTCAGCGGTTACACAGCAAGGACACACCAGGAACAGAGCGCGACACAGCGGAGACACAGCAGGGACACAGTGAGACACAGCGAGGACACTGCGGGACACAGCGTGGGATACAGCGGGGGACAGCGGTGACACACCGGCGGACAGCGGGGACACAGCGGGACACAGCGGGACACAGCGGGGGACACAGCGGCACACAGTGGGGGGCACAGCGGGGGACACAGTGGAACACAGCGGGGGACACAGCGAGGACACAGCGGGACACAGCGGGGGACACAGCGGGGGACAGCGGGGACACACATGCAGACAGCAGGGACACAACGGGACACAGCGGGGGACATCGGGGACACAGCAGGACACAGCGGGACACAGCAGGACACAGCAGGGACGCAGCGGGACACAGCGGGTCACAGCGGGGACACAGTGTGGGACACAGCGAGGACACAGCGGGACACAGAGGGATACACAGAGAGGACACAGCGTGACACATGGGGACACAGCGGGGGAAACAGAGAGGACAGAGCGGGACACAAATGGGGACACAGCAAGGACACAGCGGGACACAGCGGGAAAGAGTGGGACACAGCGGGGGACACAGCTGGGGACATAGCGGGACACAGCAGGACACAGCGGGGGACACAGCAGGGACACATCGGGTCACAGCGGGGACACAGCGGAACACATCCGGGACACAGCGGGGACACAGCGGGGGTCACAGTGGGGGACACAGCAGTAAACAGCGGGCGACACAGCGGGACTCAGCGGGGGATACAGCAAAGAACACAGCGGGACACAGCGGGGGACACAGGGGAACACAGCAGGACACCGCTGGACACAGCTGGGGACACAGCGGGTGACACAGCGCGGTACACAGAGGCAGACACAGCGGTACACATCGGGACACAGCGGGGACACAGCTGGGACACAGCGGGCCAGAGCGGGGACACAGCAGGACACAGAGCTGCACTCAGTGGGAGAGAGTGGAACACAGCAGGGACGGGACAAAGCGAGGACAGAGCATAGCGGGGACAAAGCGAGGACAGGGACACAGCGGGGGACACACCGGGGGAGAGCAGGTACACAGCGGGACACAGCGGGACACAGCGGGACACAGCGGGACACACATAGGGACACAGCGGGACACAGCGTGGGACACAGCATTGACACAGCGGGTCACAGCGGGGAAATAGTGGGGGACACAGCGGAGGACACAGCGGGATACAGAAGTACACAGCGAGGACACAGCGGGACACAGGAGGACACAGCAGGGACACAGCGGGGACACAGAGGGGGAGACAGTGGGACACAGCGGGTACACAGAGGGACTCAGCAGTTACACAGCGAAGACACACCAGGGACACAGCGGGACACAGCGGAGACACAGCAGGGACACAGTGAGACACAGCGAGGACACAGCGGGACACAGCGTGGGATACAGCGGGGGACAGGGGTGACACACTGGCGGACAGCGGGGACACGGCGGGACCCAGCTGGGACACAGCGGGGACACAGCGGGACACAGCGGGAGACACAGTGGGACACAGCGGGACACAAAGGGACACAGCATGGACACAGCGGGGGACACAGTGGGACACAGCGGGGTACACAGCGGGAAACAGAGGGGACACAGCAGGGACACATTGGGAAACAGTGGGACACAGCGGGGACAGAGAGACATAGCAGTTACACAGCGAGGACACACAAGGGACACAAAGGGACACAGCGGGGACACAGCGGGGACACAGCAGGACACAGAGGGACCCAGCGGGGACACAGCGGGGACACAGCAGGACACAGCGGGGGACACAGAGGCGGACACAGAGGCAGACACAGCTGGACATATCGGGACACAGCGGGGACACAGTGAGGACACAGCGGGACACAGCGGGGAACACAACGGGGAACACAGCGGGACACAGCTGGACACAGCGGGGGACATAGCATGGACACAGCGGGTCACAGCGGGGAAATAGTGGGGGACACAGCGGGGGACACAGCGGGATACAGAAGGACACAGCGAGGACACAGCGGGACACAGGAGGACACAGCGGGGACACAGCGGGGACACAGCGGGGGACACAGTGGGACACAGCTGGGGATACAGTGTGGACACAGCAGGGACACTGCGGGACACAGCGTTTCACAGCGGGGAAATAGTGGGGGACACAGCGGGGGACACAGCAGGATACAGAAGGACACAGCAAGGACACAGCGGGGACATAGGGGGACACTGGGGGACACAGCGGGGACAAAGAGGGACATAGAGATTACACAGCGAGGACACACCAGGGACACAGCGGGACACAGCGTGGACACAGCGGGGACATAGCGGGACACAGCGGGACACAGCGGGGACACAGCGGGGACACAACGGGACACAGCGTGGGACATAGAGGCGGACACAGCAGGACACAGCGGGCCACAGCGGGGACCCAGCAGGACACAGTGGGGGACACACCGGGGGAGAGCAGGCACACAGCGGGACACAGCGGGGGACAATGCGGGACAAACCGGGATACAGGGGGACACAGCGATGGACACAGCGGGAGACACAGAGCTGCACTCAGCGGGAGAGAGTGGAACACAGCAGGGACACAGCGGAGCCACAGCGGGACATCGTACGAACAAAGCAAGGACAGAGCGAGACACAGAGGTCCACAGCGAGGGACACAGCGGGGGACAGTAGGGACAAACCGGGGAACAACGGGGACACAGTGGGACACAGCTGGGACACAGCGGGGACAGAGCGGCACACAGCGGGGGACACAGTGGGACACAGCAGGGGATACAGCGAGGACACAGAGGGGACATAGGGGGACACTGCGGGACACAGTGGGACACAGCGAGGACACAGCGGGACACAGGAGGGCACAGCGGGGACACAGCGGGAGACACAGTGGGACACAGCGGGGACACAGAGGGACTCAGCGGTTACACAGCGAGGACACACCAGGGACACAGCGGGACACAGTGAGACACAGCGAGGATACAGCGGGACACAGCGTGGGATACAGCGGGGGACAGCGGTGACACGCCGGCGGACAGTGGGGCACAGCGGTACACAGCGGGACACAGCGGGGGACACAGTGGGACACAGTGGGGGACACAGCGGGGGACACAGCGGGACACAGTGGGGGACACAGCACGGACACAGCAGGACACAGCGGGGACACAGCGGGGGACAGCGTGGACACACATGCGGACAGCGGGGACACAACGGGACACAGCAGGGGACATCGGGGACACAGCGGGACACAGCGGGACACAGCAAGGACACCGCAGGGATACAGCGGGTCACAGCGGGGACGCAGTGTGGTACACAGAGAGGACACAGCGGGACACAGAGGGATACACAGAGAGGACACAGCGGGACACATGGGGACACAGCGGGACACAGCGGGGGACACAGAGAGGACACAGCGGGACACAAATGGGGACACAGCAAGGACACAGCATGACACCGCGGGAAGGAGCAGGACTCAGCGGGGGACACAGCCGGGGACACAGCGAGACACAACGGGACACAGCCCGAGACACAGCAGGACACAACGGGACACAGCGAGGACACAGCATGACACATGGGGACACAGCGGGACCAAGTGGGGGACCCAGCGAGGACACAGCGGGACACAAATGGGGACCCAGCAAGGACACAGCAGGACACAGCGTGAAAGAGCGGGACACAGCGGGGGACACAGCCGGGGACACAGCGGGACACAGCAGGGGACACAGCAGGGACACAGCGGGACACAGTGAGGACACAGCGAGGATACAGCGGGATACATCGGGCGACACAGCAGGACACTGCGGGGTACACAGCGGGACACAGCGGGACACAAAGGGACACAGCAGGGACACAGCGGGGGACACAACCTGACACAATGGGGGACACAGCGGGACACAAAGAGGGATCCAGCGTTACACAGCGGGGACAGAGCGGGACACAGCGGGACACAGCTGGGGACACAGTAGGAGTAAGAGGGGAACAAAGGGGGCACACAGCGGGACACAGCGGGGGACACAGCGGGACAAAGCGGGACACAGAGGGGACACAGCGGGGACACAGCAGGGACAAAGCGGGGACACAGCGGGGACACAGCGGGACACACCGGGGACACAGCGGGGACACAACGGGACACAGCAGCGACACAGCGGAACACAGCGGGGACAAAGCGGGACACAGCGGGGACACAGCAGGGGACACAGCAGGACACAGAGGGGAACAAAGGGGGCACACAGCGGGACACAGTGGGACACAGCGGGGTACACAGCGGGACACAGCGTGGACAAAGCAGGGGCACAGTGGGAAACAGCAGGACACATCGGGGGAGAAAGCAGGACACACCGGGATACAGCGGGACACAGCGGGGGACACAGTGGGGGACACAGAGCCGCACACAGCGGGAGAGAGTGGAACACAGCAGGGACACAGCGGGGACACAGCGGGACATCGTGGGGACAAAGCAAGGACAGAGCGGGACACAGAGGTACACAGCGAGGGATACAGCGGGTGACAGTGGGGACAAACCGGGGAACACGGGGACACAGCAGGATACAGCTGGGACACAGCGAGGACACAGTGGGACACAGCTAGGACACAGCGAGGACACAGCGGGACACAGTGGGGACACAGCGAGTACGCAGCGGGACACAGCCGGACACAGCAGGACACAGAGGGGAACACAGCGGGGGACACAGCGGGACAGAGCGGGACACAGTGGGGTACACAGTGGGACACATCGGGGATACAGCAGGGACACAGAGGAACACAGCGGGGGACAGAGCAGGATATATCGGGGGACACAGCGGGACACAGCAGGGACACAACGGGACAGAGCGGGGAACACAGCGGGATATAGCAGGGGACACAACGAGGACAAAGCGGGACACAGAGGGACACAGCAGGGGACACAGCCAGGGACGCAGCAGGACACAGCAGGGGTCACAGCGGGGACATAGCGGGACACAGTGTGGACACAGCGGGACACAGCGGGACACATCGGGGGACACAGCAGGACACTGCAGGCTACACAGCGGGACACAAAGGGACACAGCAGGGACACAGCGGGGGACACAGCGGAGGACACAGAGCTGCACACAGCGGGAGAGAGTGGAACACAGCACGGACACAACAGGGACACAGCAGGACATAGCGGGGACAAAGCGAGGACAGAGCGGGACACAGAGGTACACAGCGGGGGACAGTGGGGACACAGCGGGGGACACAGTGGGACAGAGCAGGGACACAGCGGGACTCAGCGGTTACAGAGCGAGGTCACACCAGGGACACAGCGGGACACAGCGGAGACACAGCAGGGACACAGTAAGACACAGCAAGGACACAGCGGGACACAGCATGAGATACAGCGGGGGACAGTGGTGACACACCGGCGGACAGCGGGGACACAGCGGGACACAGCAAGACACAGCGGGGGACACAGCGGGACACATTGGGGGACACAGCAGGTGACACAGTGGGACACAGCATGGGACACAGCGAGTACACAGCGGGACACAGCGGGGGACACACTGGGACACAGCGGTGGTCACAGCGGGACACAGCTGGGGACACACTGGGACACAGCGGAGGTCACAGCGAGGACACAGCGGGACACAGGAGAGCACAGCGGGGACACAGCGGGGACACAGTGGGGGACACAGTGGGACAAATCGGGGTATACAGCGAGGACACAGCGGGGACATAGGGGGACACTGCGGAACACAGTGGAACACAGCGGGGAAACAGAGGGACATAGCAGTTACATAACTAGGACACACCAGGGACACAGCGGGACACAGCGGGGACACAGCGAGGACACAGCGGGACCCAGCGGGGGACACAGCGGGGGACAGCGGGGACACACATGCGGACCGCGGGGACACAACGGGACACAGCGGGGGACATCGGGGACACAGCGGGACAAAGCGGGACACACTGGGACACAGCGGGGACAAAGCAGGGACACAGCGGGTCAACAGCGGGGACACAGTGGGGGACACAGCGAGGACACAGCGGGACACAGAGGGATACACAGAGAGGACACAGCGTGACACATGGGGACACAGCGGGACACAGCGGGGGACCCAGCGAGGACACAGCGGGACACAAATGGGGACACAGCAAGGACACAGCGGGACACAGCGGGAAAGAGCTGGACACAGCTGGGGACACACCCGGGGACACAGCGGGACACAGCAGGGGACACAGCGGGGACACACAGGGGACAGCAGGCACACAGCGGGACACAGCGGAACACAGCAGGACACAGCAGGACACAGCGGGGAACACAGCGGGGGACACAGCGGGACACAGCGGGGGACATAGCATGGACACAGCGGGACAAAGTGGGGAAATAGTGGGGGACACAGCGGGGGACACAGCGGGATACAGAAGGACACAGCGAGGACACAGCGGGACACAGGACCACACAGCGGGGACACAGCGGGGACACAGCGGGGGACACAGAGGGACACAGCGGGGA
>NW_012284781.1:0-5934 GCF_000151885.1 Dipodomys ordii | reverse complement strand
CATCGGGACAGAGAAAGGACACAGCGGGACACAGCGGGCCACAGCGGGCCACAGCGGGGACACAGCGGGGACACAACGGGTACACAGCGGGGGAAACAGTGGGACACAGCGGGGACACAGAGGGACTCAGCGGTTACACAGCGAGGACACACCAGGGACACAGCGGGACACAGCGGAGACAAAGCCGGGACACAGTGAGACACAGCGAGGACACAGCGGGACACAGCGGAGGACACAGCGGGGGACAGCGGTGACACACCAGCGGACAGCGGGGACACAGCGGGACACAGCAGGACACAGCGGGGGACACAGTGGGGGACACAGCGGGACACAGCGGGACAGAGCGGGGGACACAGCGGAGGACAGAGGGGACACACATGCAGACAGCGGGGACACAACGGGACACAGCGGGGGACATCGGGGGCACAGAGTGACACAGCGGGACACAGCGGGACACAGCAGGGACACAGCAGGGACACATCGGGTCACAGCGGGGACACAGAAGGGGGACAGCAAGGACACATCGGGACACAGAGGGATACACAGCGAGGACACAGCGTGACACAGCGGAGGACACAGCGGGGGACAGCAGTGACACACCGGCGGACAGTGGGGACACAGCGGGACACAGCGGGACACAGCGGGGGACACAGTGGGGGACACAGCGGGACACAAAGGGGGACACAGCGGGACTCAGCTGGGGACACATCAAAGGACACATCGGGTGACACAGCGGGGAAAACAGCTGGAAACAGCGGGGGACACAGCGAGGACACAGCAGGACACAGCGGGGTACACAGAGGCAGACACAGCGGTACACATCGGGACACAGCGGGAACACAGTGGGACACAGCGGGACACAGCAGGGGCACAGTGGGAAACAGCGGGACACAGCGGGGGACATAGCGGGAAACACCGGGATACAGCGGGACACAGCGGGGGACACAGCAGGGGACACAGAGCCGCACACAGCGGGAGAGAGTGGAACACAGCAGGGACACAGCGGGGACACAGCGGGACATCGCGGGGACAAAGTGAGGACAGAGCAGAACACAGAGGTACACAGCGAGGGACACAGCGGGGGACAGTGGGACACAGCGGGGACACAGCGAGGACACAGTGGGACACAGCGGGGAACACAGCGGGCGACACAACAGCGGGACACAGCGGGGGACACAGCATGGACACAGCAAGTCACAGCGGGCAATAGTGGGGGACACAGCGGGGGACACAGCAGGATACAGAAGCACACAGCGAGGACACAGCGGGACACAGGAGGACACAGCGGGGACACAGCGGGGAAACAGCGGGGGACATATTGGGACACTATGGGGACAGAGGGACTTAGCGGTTACACAGTGAGGACACACCAGGGACACAGCGGGACACAGCGGGGACACAGCGGGGACACAGCGGGACACAGCGGGGACACAGCGGGGACACAGCGGGACACAGCGGGACACAGCGGGGACGCAGCGGGGACACAGTGGGACACAGCGGGGGACACAGCAGCGGACACAGCGTGGGACAGCGGGGACACAGAGGGACACAGCAGGACACAGCGGGGAAACAGCAAGGACACAACGGGACACAGCGGGACACAGCGGGGGACACAGTAGGGTACACAGCAGGACACAACGGGAACACAGCGGCACACAGCGGGACATAGCGGGGACACAGCGGGGGACACCGCGGGACAAAGCGGGACACAGTGGGGACAGAGTGGGACACAGCGGAGACACAGCGGGAGACACAGAGGGGACACAGAGGGGACACAGCGGGACACACCGGGGACACAGCGGGGACACAGAGGGACACAGGATGAGACAGAGCGGGACACAGCGTGGACACAGCGGGACACAGCGAGACACAGCAGTGACAAATCGGCGACACAGTGGGACACATCGGGACACAGCGGGGGACACAGCAGGGACATAGCGGGGGACAGAGGGGACACATCGGTGGACAACGGGGACACAGCAGGACAGCGCGGGGGTCACAGTGGGAAACAGTGGAGACACAGGGGGACACAGGGGCGACACAGAAGGACACAGCAGGACACAGCGGGACAGAGCGGGGACACAGCGGGGACACAGCGGGGGACACAGTGGGGAACACAGCGGTAAACATGGGGGACACAGCGGGACTCAGCTGGGGACACATAAAAGGAAACAGTGGGACACAGCGGGGGACACAGGGGAACACAGCGGGACACAGCCGGACACAGCTGGGGACACAGCGGGGGACACAGTTGGGAAACAGCGGGAAACAGTGGAGGACACAGCGAGGACACAGTAGGACACAGCGGGGGACACAGCAGGAAACAGCGGGGTACACAGGCAGACACAACGGTACACATCGGGACACAGCGGGGACACAGCGGGACACAGCCGGACACAGCGCGGACACAGCAGGACACAGCGCGGACACAGTGAGAACACACCAGGGACACAGCGGGACACAGCGGAGACAAAGCGGGGACACAGTGAGACACAGCGAGGACACAGCAGACACAGCGGAGGACACAGCGGGGGATAGCGGTGACACACCGGCGGACAGCGGGGACACAGCGGGACACAGCAGGACACAGCGGGGGACACAGCGGGACACAGTGTGGGACACAGCGGGGAACACAGCGGGACACAGCTGGGGACACAGCGACGACACAGCGGGGGACACAAGGGGGACAGCGGGGACACACATGCAGACAGCGGGGACACAACGGGACACAGCGGGGGACATCGGGGACACAGCAGGACACAGCGGGACACAGCAGGGACAGCAGGGACACAGCGGGTCACAGCGGGGACACAGTGTGGGACACAGCGTGGACACAGCGGGACACAGAGGGATACACAGAGAGGACACAGCGTGACACATGGGGACACAGCGGGGGACACAGAGAGGACAGAGCGGGACACAAATGGGGACACAGCAAGGACACAGCGGGACACAGCGGGAAAGAGCAGGACACAGCGGGGGACACAGCTGGGGACACAGCGGGACACAGCTAGGGACACAGCGGGACACAGCAGGACACAGCGGGGGACACAGCAGGGACACAGCGGGACACAGCGGGGACACAGCGGGGACACAGCGGGGGACACAGTAGGGGACACACCAGTAAACAGCGGGGGACACAGCGGGACTCAGCGGGGGACACAGCAAAGAACACAGCGGGACACAGCGGGGGACACGGGAACACAGCGGGACACCGCCGGACACAGCTGGGGACACAGCGGGTGACACAGCGGGGTACACAGAGGCAGACACAGCGGTACACATCGGGACACAGCAGGGACACAGCGGGGACACAGCGGGACACAGCGGGCCACAGCGGGGACACAGCAAGACACAGAGCTGCACTCAGCAGGAGAGAGTGGAACACAGCAGGGACACAGCGGGGCCACAGAGGGACATCGCAGGAACAAAGAGAGGACAGAGCGAGACACAGAGGTACACAGCGAGGGACACAGCGGGGGACACACCGGGGGAGAGCAGGAACACAGTGTGACACAGCCGGACACAGCGGGACACAGCGGGGAGCACAGCGGGACACACAGCGGGACACAGCGGGACACAGCGGGACACAGCGGGGGACACAGCATGGACACAGCGAGTCACAGCGGGGAAATAGAGGGGGACACAGCGGGGGACACAGCAGGATACAGAAGGACACAGCGAGGACACAGCGGGACACAGGAGGACACAGCGGGGACACAGTGGGTACACAGCGGGGGACACAGTGCGACACAGCGGGGACACAGAGGGACTCAGCGGTTAAACAGAGAGGACACAGCAGGGTCACAGCGGGACACAGCGGAGACACAGCATGGACACAGTGATACACAGCGAGGACTCAGCGGGACACAAAGAGACACAGCGGGGACACAGTGGGACACAGCGTGGGCTACAGCGGGGGAGAGCATTGACTCACCTGCGGACATCGGGGACTCATTGTGACACAGCGGGACACAGCGGGGGACACAGCAGGACACAGTGGGGGACACAGCGGGGGACACAGCGGGACACAGCGTGGGTCACAGCGAGGACACAGTGGGACACAGCGGGACACAGAGGGGACAAAGTAGGGGACAAAGCGGGGACACAGCGGGATACAGCGTGACAAAACAGGACACAGCTGGACACAGCGTGGACACAGCTGGGAACACAGTGGGGGACAGAGCGGTAAACAGGGGGGGACACAGCGGGACTCAGCGGGGGACACAGCAAAGAACACTGCGGGACACAGCGGGGGACACAGGGGAACACAGCGGGACACAGCCGGACACAGCTAGGGACAAAGCGGGACACAGCCGGACACAGCTTGGGACACTGCGGGACACAGCAGAGACACAGCAGAGACACAGTGAGACACAGCGAGGACACAGTGGGACACAGCGTGGGCTACAGCGGGGGACAGCACTGACACACCCGCGGACAGCGGGGACACAGCGGGACACAGCAGGACACAGCGGGGGACACAGCGGGACACATTGGGGGACAAAGCGGGGGACACAGCGGGACACAGCGGGGGACACAGCGAGGACACAGCGGGACACAGTGGGGGACACAGCAGGGGAAACAGCTGGACAAAGCGGGGGTCACAGCGGGAGTTGGCGGTTACACAGTTAGGACACACCAGGGACACAGCGGGACACAGCGGGGGACACAGCAGGGGACAGTGGGGACAAACCGGGGAACAACGGGTACATAGCGGGACACAGCTAGGACACAGCGGGGACACAGCGGGGACACAGTAGGGGACACAGTGGGACACAGCAGGGGATACAGCGAGGACACAGAGGGGACATAGGGGGACACTACGGGACACAGTGGGACACAGCGGGGACAGAGAGACATAGCAGTTTACACAGCGAGGACACACCAGGGACATAGAGGGACACAGCGGGGACACAGCAGGGACACAGAGGGGGACACAGTGGGGGACACAGCGGTAAACAGCGGGGGACACAGCGGGACTCAGCGGGGGACACAGCAAAGAACACAGCGGGACACATCGGAGGACACAGGGGAACACAACGGGACACCCCGGACACATCTGGGGACACAGCGGGACACAGCCGGACACAGCTGGGGACACAGCGGAGGACACACCGATGACACAGCAGGACACAGCGGGGGCACAGCAGGACACAGCGGGAAACACAGAGGCAGACACAGCGGTACACATCGGGACACAGCGGGGACACAGCGGGGACACAGCAGGCCACATCGGGCCACAGCGGGGACACAGCAGGACACAGCGGGCCACAGCGGGGGACACACCCGGGGAGAGCAGGGACACAGCGGGAAACAAAGGGACACAGCAGAGACACAGTGGGGGACACAGTGGGACACATCGGGCCACAGCGGGGACACAGCAAGGACACAGCAGGACACAGCATGAAAGAGCAGGACACAGCGGGGTACACAGCCGGGGACACAGCGGAACACAGCAGGTGACACAGCGGGGATACAGCGGGACACAGTGGGGACACAGCGGGACACAGCGGGACACATCGTGCGACACAGCAGGACACTGCGGGGTACACAGCGGGACACAAAGGGGGACACAGTGTTACACAGCGAGGACACAGCAGGGGACACAGCAGGACACAAAGGGGAACAAACGGGGCACACAGCGGGACACAGTGGGAAACAGCGGGGTACACAGCGGGACACAGCGGGGACACAGCAGGTGCACAGTAGGAAACAGCGGGACACAGAGGGGACAAAGCGGGACACACCGGGATACTGCGGGACACAGCAGGGGACACAGCAGGGGACACAGAGCCGCACACAGCGGGAGAGAGTGGAACACAGCAGGGACAGAGCGGGGACACAGCGGAAAAGAGCGGGACACAGCAGGGGACACAGCCGGGGACACAGCGGGACACAGCGGGACACATCGGGGGACACAGCAGTACACTG
>NW_012284780.1:0-6199 GCF_000151885.1 Dipodomys ordii | reverse complement strand
GACACAGCGGGGGACACAGCGGGACACAGCGGGGGACACTGCGGGGCATTTCGGGACACAGTGGGGACAGAGCGGGACACAGCGGGGACACAGCGGGGGACACAGCGGGGCACAAATTCAGACACCACGGGATACAGCGGAACATAGCGGAGACAAAGCGGGGGACACAGCGGGTGACACAGCGGGGGACACAGCGGGTGACAGCGGTGACACAGCTGCGGACAGCGGGGACACACCAGGCCACAGCAGGGGACAGCGGGGACACAGGGGGGACACAGCGAGACACAGCGGGGCAGACAGCGAGGACACAGCGGGGACACAGGGGGGACACAGCGGGACACAGCGGGAAAAAACGGGACACACAGGGACACAGCGGGGGACAGTGGGGACAAAGCGGTACACAGCGGGGACACAGCGGGACACAGCAGCGACACAGCGGAACACAGAGGGAGACACAGCGGGACACAGCCTGGGACAGAGCGGGACACAGCGTGGACACAGAGGGACACAGCGAGACACAGCAGTGACAAAGCGGCAACACAGCGGGACACAGCCTGGGACAGAGTGGGAAACAGCATGGACACAGTGGGACACAGCGGGACACAGCAGTGACAAAGCGGCGACCCAGCGGGACACATCGGGACAAAGCGGGACACAGCGGGGACACAGCGGGGGACAGAGGGGACACACTGGTGGACAACAGGGACACAGCAGGACAAGGCGGGGGTCACAGTGGGAAACAGCGGAGACACAGGGGGACACAGGGGCGACACAGAGGGACACAGCGGGACACAGCGGGACAGAGTGGGGACACAGCAGGAACACAGCGGGGGACACAGTGGGGAACACAGCGGCAAACAGCGGGGGATACAGAGGGACTCAACTGGGGACACATCAAAGGACACAGCGGGACACAGCGGGGGGACACAGGGGGAAACACAGCGGCACACAGCCGGACACAGCTGGGGACACAGCGGGACACAGAGAGACACAACAGAGACACAGCGGCGACACACCCGGGACACAGCATAGACACAGCGGGACACAGCGGGGGATACATCGGGGGACAGCGGTGACACACCGGCGGACAGCGATGACACAGAGGGACACAGCGGGACACAGCGGGGGAAACAGCGGGACACAGTGGGGACACAGCGGGGGACACAGCGGGACACATCGGGGGACACAGTGGAACACAGCGAGGACAGAGCGGGACACAGCGGGGACACAGCGGGGACACAGAGAGACACAACAGAGACACAGCGGCGACACACCGGGACACAACAGAGACACAGCGGGACACAGCGGGGGACACAGCGGGACACAGCGGGGGACAGAGCAGGACACAGCATGGACACAGTGGGACACAGCGGGGGACAGAGCTGGGACACAGCGGGTCAACAGCGGGGACACAGTGGGGGACACAGCGAGGACACAGCGGGGGACACACTGGGACACAGCGGGGGTCACAGCAAGAAGACAGTGGGACACAGGAGGACACAGCGGGGACACAGCAGGACACACTGGGACACAGCGGGTGACCCAGCGAGGACACAGCGGGATACAAATGGGGAAACAGCAAGGACAGAGCGGGACACAGCGGGACACAGCGCGGACACAGCCGGGGACATAGCCGGAGACACAGAGGGACACAGCAGGGGACACAGCGGGGACACAGCGGGACACAGTGGGACACAGCGGGGACACAGCAGGGGACACAGCGGAAAAGAGCGGGACACAGCCGGGGACACAGCCGGGGACACAGCGGGAAACAGCAGGGGACACAGCGGGGACACAGCGGGACTCAGTGGGGACACAGCGGGACACAGCGGGACACATCGGGGGACACAGCAGGACACTGCGTGGTACACAGCAGGACACAGCGAGACACAGTGGGACACAGCGGTGACACAGCAGTGGACACAGCGGACACAGCGGGTGACACAGAGGGGGAAACAGCGGGGGACACAGCGAGGACACAGCAGGACACAGCGGGATACACAGAGGCAGACACAGTGGTACACATCAGGACACAGCGGGGACACAGTGGGACACAGTGGGACACAGCGGGGACACAGCGGGATATCCCGGGGACAAAGCGGGGACAGAGCGGGACACAGAGTTATACAGCGAGGGACACAGCGGGGGACAGTGGGGATAAACCGGGGAACAACGGGGACACAGCGGGACACAGCTGGGACACAGCGAGGACACAGCGGGACACAGCGGTTACACAGCGAGTACACAGCGGGACACAGCCGGACACAGCAGGACACAGAGGGGAACACAGCGGGGGACACAGCGGGAAAGAGCGGGACACAGTGGGGAACATAGCCGGAGACACAGTGAGACACAGCGGGACACAGCGGGGGACACAGCAGGACACTGCAGGGTACACAGCGGGGGACACAGCGGGACACAAATGGGGACACAGCAAGGACACAGCGGGACACAGCGGGAAAGAGCGGGACCCAACGGGGGACACAGCGGGATAAAGCGGGACACGGTGTGGACAGAGTGGGACACAGAAGGGACACAGCGGGGGACACAGCGGGGACACAGTGGGGACACAGCGGGACACACCGGGAACACAGCCGGGACACAGCGGGACACAGCAGCGACACAGCGGAACACAGCTGGGGACACAGCGGGACACACCCTGGGACAGAGGGGGACACAGCGTGGACACAGCGGAACACAGCGAGACACAGCAGTGACAAAGCGGCGACACAGCGGGACACATCGGGACACAGCGGGACACAGCAGGGGACAGAGGGGACACACCGGTGGACAACGGGGAGACAGCAGGACAGCGCGGTGGTCACAGTGGGAAACAGCGGGGACACAGAGGGACACAGCGGGATACAGCGGGACAGAGCGGGGACACAGCGGGGACAAAGCGGGGGACACAGTGGGGGACACAGTGGTAAACAGCAGGGGACACAGCGGGACTCAGCTGGGGACACATCAAAGGACACAGCAGGTGACACAGCGGGGGAAACAGCGGGGGACACAGCGAGGACACAGCAGGACACAGCGGGGTACACAGAGGCAGACACAGCGGTACACATTGGGACACAGCGGGGACACAGTGGCGGACACAGCAAGGACACAGCGGGACACAGAGAGATACACAGCGGGGACACAGTGTGGGACACTGTGGGACAGATCGGGGTATACAGCGAGGACACAGCGGGAACATAGTAGGACACTGCGGAACACAGTGGAACACAGCGGGGAAACAGAGGGACATAGCAGTTACACAACGAGGACACACCAGGAACACAGCGGGACACAGCGGGGACACAGCGGCAACACAGCGGGACCCAGCGGGGGACACAGCGGGGGACAGCGGGGACTCACATGCGGACAGCGGGGACACAATGGGACACAGCGGGGAACATCGGGGACACAGCGGGACAAAGCGGGACACAGCGCGACACAGCGGGGACAAAGCAGGGACACAGCGGGTCACAGCGGGGACACAGTGGGGGACACAGCGAGGACACTCCGGGACACAGAGGGATACACAGAAAGGACACAGCGTGACACATGGGGACACAGCGGGACACAGCGGGTGACCCAGCGAGGACACAGCGGGACACAAATGGGGACACAGCAAGGACACAGCGGGACACAGCGGGAAAGAGCGGGACACAGCTGGGGACACACCCGGGGACACAGCGGGACACAGCAGGGGACACAGCGGGGACACACAGGGGACAGCAGGCACACAGCGGGACACAGCGGAACACCGCAGGACACAGCGGGACACAGCGGGGAACACAGAACACCGCAGGACACAGCGGGACACAGCGGGGAACACAGCGGGACACACAGCGGGACACAGCGGGACACAGCGGGGAACACAGCATGGACACAGCGGGTCACAGCGGGGAAATAGTGGGGGACATAACGGGGGACACAGCGTGATACAGAAGGACACAGCGAGGACACAGCGGGACACAGGAGGATACAGCGGGGACACAGCGGGGACACAGCGGGGGACACAGTGGGACACAGCGGGGACACAGAGGGACTCAGCGGTTACACAGCGAGGACACACCAGGGACACAGCAGGACACAGCGGAGACACAGCGGGGACACAGCGGGACACAGCGAGGACATAGCGGGACACAGCGGGGAAACAGCGGGGGACAGCGGTGACACACCGGCAGACAGCGGGGACACAGCGGAACACAGCGGCACACAGCAGGACACAGTGGGGTACACAGTGGGACACATCGGGGATACAGCAGGGACACAGCGGGACACAGCGGGACACAGCGGGGGACAGAGCAGGATATAGCGGGGGACACAGCGGGACACAGCGGGGACACAGCGGGCCAGAGCGGGGAATGCAGCGGGATATAGCAGGGGACACAGCGAGGACAAAGCGGGACACAGAGGGACACAGCAGGGGACACAGCAAGGCCACAATGGGACACAGCGGGACACAGTGGGGGACACAGCATGGGACAAAGCAGGACACAGGGGGACACAGCGGGGACACAGCGGGGTACACAGGGAGGACACAGCGGGGGATACAGCGGGACACGAAGTGCGACCCAGCATTACACAGTTGGGACACAGCGGGACACAAAGGGGACACAGCAGGGGACACAGCAGGACACAGAGGGGAACAAAGGGGGCACACAGCGGGACACAGTGGGACACAGGGGGGATACACAGCGGGACACAGCGGGGAAACAGTAGGGGCACAGTGGGAATAAGCGGGACACAGCGGGGAGAAAGCGGGACACACCGGGATACTGCGGGACACAGCGGGGGACACAGGAGGGGACACAGAGCCGCACACAGCGGGAGAGAGTGGAACACAGCAAGGACAGAGCGGGGACACAGCGGGGGACCCAGCGAGGACACAGCGGGACACAAATGGGGACCCAGCAAGGACACAGCGGGCCACAGCGGAAAGAGCGTGACACAGCAGGAGACACAGCCGGGGATACAGTGGGACACAGCGGATCACATTGGGGGACACAGCAGGACACAGCAGGGTACATAGCGGGACACAGCGGGACACAAAGGGACACAGCAAGGACACAGCGGGGGACACAGTGGGACACAGTGAAGTACACAGCGGGACACAGCGGGGACACAGCAGGGGCACAGTGGGAAACAGCGGGACACAGCGGGGGACAAAGCGGGACACACCGGGACACAGCGGGACACAGCGGGGGACACAGCGGAGGACACAGAGCTGCACACAGCGGAAGAGAGTGGAACACAGTATGGACATAGCAGGGACACAGCGGGACATAGCGGGGACAATGCGAGGACAGAGCGGGACACAGAGGTACACAGCGAGGGACACAGCGGGGGACAGTGGGGACAAACCAGGGAACAACGGGGACACAGCGGGACACAGCTAGGACACAGCGGGGACACAGCGGGGACACAGCAGGGGACACAGTGGGACACAGCAGGGGATACAGCGAGGACACAGAGGGGACATAGGGGGACACTGCGGGACACAGTGGACACAGCGGGGACAGAGAGACATAGCAGTTACACAGCAAGGACACACCAGGGACACAGAGGGACACAGCGCGGACACAGCGGGGACACAGCGGGGGACACAGTGGGGGACAAAGCGGTAAACGGCGGGGGACACTGCGGGACACAGCGGCGCACACAGCAAAGAACACAAGGGGACACAGGAGGGGACACAGGGGAACACAGCAGAACACAGCCGGACACAGCTGGGGACACAGTGGGTGACACAGTGGGGGAAACAGCGGGAAACAGCGGGGGACACAGCGAGGACACAGCAGGACACAGCGGGGGACACAGCAGGACACAGCGGGGGACACAGCGGGGACACAGCGGGGACACAGCGGGCCACATCGGGCCACAGCGGTAACACAGCAGGACACAGTGGGGACACAGCGGGGACACACCATGGGAGAGCAGGCACACAGCGGGACATAGGGGGACACAGCAGAACATAGCGAGACACAGCGGGGAACACAGCGGGTCACACAGCGGGACACAGCGGGACACAGCGGGGGACACAACATGGACACAGCGGGTCACAGCGGGGAAATAGTGGGGGACACAACGGGGGACACAGCGGGGGACACAGTGGGACACAGCGGGGACACAGAGGGACTCAGCGGTTACACAGCGAGGACACACCAGGGACACAGCGGGACACAGCGGAGACACAGCAGGGTGA
>NW_012284779.1:0-2610 GCF_000151885.1 Dipodomys ordii | reverse complement strand
CTGCAGATACAGCGAGGACACAGCAGGGACACTGCGGGACACAGCGGGTCACAGCAGGGAAACAGTGGGGGACACAGCGGAGGACACAGCGGGATACAGAAGGACACAGCGAGGACACAGCGGGGACATAGGGTGTCACTGCGGGACACAATGGGACACAGCGGGGACACAGAGGGACATAGAATTTACACAGCCAGGACACACCAGGGAAACAGCGGAACACAGCGGGGACACAGCGGGACACAGCGGGACCCAGCGGGGACACAGCGGGGACACAGCCGGACACAGCGGGGGACACAGAGGCAGACAAAGCAGGACACAGCGGGACACAGCGGGATACAGCGGGACACATCATGGACACAGCGTGTCACAGTGGGGAAATAGTGGGGGACACAGCGGGGGACACAGCGGGATACAGAAGGACAAAGCGAGGACACAGTGGGACAAAGGAGGACAGAGCGGGGACACAGCTGGGACACAGCGGGGACACAGTGGGACACAGCGGGGACACAGAGGGACTCAGCAGTTACACAGCGAGGACACACCAGGGACACAGCGGGACATAGCGGACACAAAGCGGAGACACAGCGGGACAGAGAGGACACAGCGGGACAGAGCGGAGGATACAGCAGGGGACAGCGGTGCCACACAGGCGGACAGTGGGGACACAGCGGGACACAGCGGGACACAGCGGGGTACACAGCAGGACACAGTGGGGGACACAGCGGGGGACACAGTGGGACACAGCGGGGGACACAGTGGAACACAGCGAGGACACAGCGGGACACAGCGGGACACAGCGGGGACACAGTGGGACACAGCGGGGGACACAGGCCGACAACGCAGGACCCAGCGGGACACAGCGGGAAACAGCAGGACACAGCGGAGGACACACCGGGACACAGCGGGGGTCACAGCAAGAACACAGCGGGATACAGGAGGACACAGCGGGGACACAGCGGGGACACAGCGGGGGACACTGTGGGACACAGCGGGGGACACAGCGAGGACACAGCGGGGACATAGGGGGACATTGCGGGAGACAGTGGAACACAGCGGGGACACAGAGGGACATAGCAGTTACACAGCGAGGACACACGAGAGACACAGCGGGACACAGCGGGGACACAGCGGGGACACAGCGAGACACAGCGGGACCCAGCGGGGACAAAGCAGGGACACAGCGGGACACAGCGGGGGACACAGCAGGACACAGCGGGGGTCAGAGCAGGACACAGCATGGACACAGTGGGACACAGCGGGTCACAGCGGGGACACAGTGTGGGACACAGCGAGGACACAGCGGGAAACAGAGGGATACACAGAGAAGACACAGCGTGACACATGGGGACACAGCGGGACACAGCGGGGGACACAGAGAGGACACAGCGGGACACAAATGGGGACACAGCAAGGACATAGCGGGACACAGTGGGAAAGAGCGGGACACAGCGGGGGTCACAGCCGGGGACACAGCGGGGTACAGCGGCACACAGTTGGGACACAGCGGTGGACACAGCGGGGGGCATAACGGGTTACACAGCGGGACACAGTGGGGTACACAAAGGGACACAGCGGGGGACAATGTAGCGGACACAGTGGTACTTATCGAGACACAGCGGGACACAGCAGGGAACACAGAGTGGGACACAGCGGGACACAGCGGGGAAATAGTGGGGGAGACAGCGGGGGACACAGCGGGATACAGAAGGACACAGCGAGGACACAGCGGAACACAGGAGGAAACAGCTGGGACACAGCGGGGGACACAGCGGGACACAGCTGCGGATACAGCGAGGACACAGCAGGGACACTGCGGGACACAGCGGGACACAGCGGGGGACACAGCGGGACACAGCCTGGGACAGAGCGGGACACACCGTGGACACAGCGGGACACAGCGAGACACAGCAGTGACAAAGCGGCGACACAGCGGGAAACATCGGGACACAGCGGGACACAGCGGGGACACAGTGGGACACAGCGGGACACAAAGGGACACAGCAGGGACACAGCGGGTGACACAGTGGGACACAGTGGGGTACACAGCGGGACACAGCGGGGACACAGCGGGCACAGTGGGAAACAGCGCGACACAGCGGGGGACAAAGCGGGACACACCGGGACACAGCGGGACACAGCGGAGGACACAGCGGAGGACACAGAGCTGCACACAGCGGGAGAGAGTGGAACACAGCACGGACACAGCAGGGACACAGGGGGACATAGCGGGGACAAAGCGAGGACAGAGCGGGACACAGAGGTACACAGCGAGGGACACAGCGGGGGACAGTGGGGACAAACCGGGGAAGAACGGGGACACAGTGGGACACAGCTAGGACACAGCGGGGACACAGCAGGGGACACAGCGGAACAAAGCGGGACACAGTGGGGACAGAGTGGGACACAGCGGGGACACAGTGGGGGACACAGCGAGGACACAGCGTGGACACAGCGGGACACACCGGGGACACAGCGGGGACACAGCGGGACACAGCAGCAACACAGCGGAACACAGCGGGGGACACAGCGGGACACAGCCTGGGACAGAGCGGGACACAGCGTGGACACAGCGGGACACAGCGAGACACAGCAGTGACAAAGCGGTGA
>NW_012284778.1:0-2695 GCF_000151885.1 Dipodomys ordii | reverse complement strand
CAGCGGACACAGCGGGAAACTGATGGGACACAGCATGGAAACAGCGGGTCACAGCGGGTAAATAGTGTGGGAAACAGCGGTGACACAGCAGCGACACAGCGGAACACAGCAGGGACACAGAGGGACTCAGCGGTTTACAGAGCGAGGACATACCAGGAACACAGCGGGACACAGCGGGGAACACAGCGGGGACACAGCGGGACACAGCGGGACACAGCGGGGGACACAGCAGGGACACATCAGGTCACAGCGGGGACACAGTGGGGGACACAGCAAGGACACAGCGGGACACAGAGGGATACACAGCGAGGACACAGTGTGATACTTGGGGACCCAGCGGGACCCAGCGGGTGACCCAGCGAGGACACAGAGGGACACAAATGGGGACAAAGCAAGGACACAGCAGGACACAGCGTGAAAGAGCGGGACACAGCGTGGGACACAGCCAGGGACACAGCGGGACACAGCAGGGGACACAGCGGGGACACAGCAGGACACAGTGGGGACACAGCGGGACACATCGGGCTACACAGCAGGACACTGCGGGGTGCACAGCGGGACACAGCGGGACACAGCAGGGACACAGCGGGGGACACAGTGGCACACAGCGAGGTACACAGCGGGACACAGCGGGGACACAGCAGGGGCACAGTGGGAAACAGCGGGACACAGCGGGGGACACAGCGGAGAACACAGAGCTGCACACAGCAGGAGAGAGTGGAACACAGCACGGACACAGCAGGGACACAGCGGGACAGAGCGGGGACAAAGTGAGGACAGAGCGGGACACAGAGTTACACAGTGAGGGACACAGCGGGGACAGTGGGGACAAACCGGGGAACAACGGGGACACAGCGGAACACAGCTAGGACACAGCGGGGACACAGCGGGGACACAGCAGGGGACACAGTGGGACTCAGCAGGGGATAGAGCGAGGACACAGAGGGGACATATGGGGACACTGTGGGACACATTGAGACACAGCGGGGACAGAGAGACATAGCAGTTAAACAGCGAGGACACACCAGGGACACAGAAGGACACAGCAGGGACACAGCGGGGACACAGCAGGACACAGCGGGACACAGCGGGGACACAGCGGGGACAAAGCAGGACACAGCGGGGGACACACAGGCGGACACAGAGGCGGACAAAGCGGGACACAGCGGGACAGATCGGGACACAGCCGGGACACAGCGAGGACACAGCGGGACACATCAGGGAACACAGCTGGGAACACAGCGGGACACAGCGTGACACAGCGGGGGACATAGCATGGACACAGCGGGTCACTGCGGCGGAGAAATAGTGGGGGAAACATCGGGGGACACAGCGGGATACAGAAGGACACAGCGAGGACACAGAGGGACACAGGAGGACACAGCGGGGACACAGCGGGGACACAGCGGGGGACACAGTGGGCCACAGCTGGGGATTCAGCGAGGACACCGCAGGGATACTGCGGGACACAGGGTTTCACAGCGGGGAAATAGTGGGGGACACAGCGGGGGACACAGCGGGATACAGAAGGACACAGCGAGGACACAGCGGGGACATAAGGGGGCACTGCGGGACACAGCGGGGACTCAGAGGGACATAGAGATTACACAGCGAGGACACACCAGGGACACAGCGGGACACAGCGTGGACACAGCGTGGACACAGCGGGACCCAGCGGGACCCAGCTGGGACACAGCAGGGACACAGCGGGACACAGCGTGGGACATAGAGGCGGACATAGCAGGACACAGCGGGCCACAGCGGGGACACAGCAGGACACAGCGGTGGAGAGCATGCACACAGCGGGACAGAGCGTGACACAGCGTGACACAGCGGGGAACACAGCGGGAACACAGTGGGACACAGCGGGGGACACAGCATGGACACAGCGCGTCACAGCGGGGAAATCGTTGGGGGCACAGCGGGGGACACAGCGGGATACAGAAGGACTCAGCGAGGACACAGCGGACACAGGAGAACACAGCGGGGACACAGCGGGGGACACAGTGGGACACAGCGGGCACACAGAGGGACTCAGCGGTTACACTGCGAGGACACACCAGGGACACAGCGGGACACAGCGGAGACACAGCAGGGACACAGTGAGACACAGCGAGGACACAGCGGGACACAGCATGGGATACAGCGGGGGACAGCGGTGACACACCGGCGGACAGCGGAGACACAGCGATACACAGCAGGACACAGTGGGGGACACAGCGGGACACAGTGGGGGACACAGCGGGGGACACAGTGGGACACAGCGAGGGACACAGCGAGGACACAGCGGGACACAGCGGGGGACACAGCGGGGGACAGCGGGGACACACATGCGGACAGCAGGGACACAACGAGACACAGCGGGGAACATCGGGGACACAGCGGGACACAGCGGGACACAGCGGGACACAGCGGGACACAGCGGGGACACAGCAGGGACACAGCAGATCACAGCCAGGACACAGTGGGGGACACAGCGAGGACACAGCGGGACACAGAGGGATACACAGAGAGGACACAGCGTGACACATGGGGACACAGCGGGACACAGCAGTGACCCAGCGAATACACAGCGGGACACAAATGGGGACACAGCAAGGACACAGCGGGACACAGCGGGAAAGAGCGGGACACAGCCAGGGACATAGCCGGGGACACAGCATGACACAGCAAGGGACACAGCGGGGGACAGAGC
>NW_012284777.1:0-3938 GCF_000151885.1 Dipodomys ordii | reverse complement strand
CAGCGGGACACAGCGGTGTACTCAGTGGAACACAGCGAGGACACAGCTGGACACAGCAGCACACAGCGGGGACTCAGCGGGTGACACAGCGGGGGACACAGCCGGAGACACAGCGGGACACAGCGGGAAACAGCGGGGACACAGCGGGACACAGAGGGGGACACAGAGGCCGACAAAGCAGGACACTGCGGGACTCAGCGGGAAGCAGCAGGACACAGCGGGGGACACACCGGGACACAGCAGGGGTCACAGCGAGGACACAGCGGGACACAGGAAGACACAGCGGGGACACAGCGGGGACACAGTGGGACAGATCGGGGTATAAAGCGAGGACACAGCGGGGACATAGGGGGACACTGCGAAACACAGTGGAACACAGCAGGGAAACAGAGGGACATCGCAGTTACACAACGAGGACACACCAGGGACACAACGGGACACAGCGGGGACACAGCGGGACCCAGCAGGGGACACAGCGGGGGACAGCGGGGACACACATGCGGACAGCGGGGACACAACGGGACACAGCAGGGGACATCGGGGACACAGCGGGACAAAGCGGGACACAGCGGGACCCAGCGGGGAAAAAGCAGGGACACAGTGGGTCACAGCGGGGACACAGTGGGGGACACAGCAAGGACACAGCGGGACACAGAGGGATACACAGAGAGGACACAGCGTGACACATGGGGACGCAGCGGGACACAGCGGGTGACCCAGGGAGGACACAGCGGGACACAAATGGGGACACAGCAAGGACACAGCAGGACACAGCGGGAAAGAGCGGGACACAGCTGGGGACACAGCCGGGGACACAGCGGGACACAGCAGGGGACACAGCGGGGACACAGCGGGGGACACAGCGTGACACATGGGGACACAGCGGGACACATCGTGCGACACATCAGGACACTGCGGGGTACACAGAGGGACATAGAGGATATATAGCCAGGACACACCAGGGACACAGCAGAACACAGCGGGGACACAGCTGGGACCCAGCGGGACACAGCGGGACCCAGCGGGGACACAGCGGTTACACAGCAGGACACAGCGGGGGACACAGAGGCAGACACAGCAGGACAGACCGGGACACAGCGGGAGACAGCGGGACACAGCATGGACACAGCGGGTCACAGTGGGGAAATAGTGGGGGACACAGTGGGGGACACAGCCGGATACAGAAGGACACAGCGAGGACACAGCAGGGGACACAGTGGGACACAGCAGGGGATACAGCGAGGAAACAGAGGGACATAGGGGGACACTGCGGGACAGAGTGGGACACAGCGGGGACAGAGAGTCATGGCAGTTACACAGCAAGGACAAACCAGGGACACAGAGGGACACAGCGGGACACAGCGGGGGACACAGTGGGGACACAGCGGTAAACTGCGGAAGACACAGCCGGACTCAGCAGGGGACCCGGGAACACAGCGCGACACAGCAGGACACAGCTGGGGATACAGCGGGTGACACAGCAGGGGAAACAGCGGGAAACAGTGGGGGACACAGCGAGGACACAGCAGGACACAGCGGGGGACACAGCAGGACACAGCGGGGTACACAGAGGCAGTCACAACGATACACATCGGGACACAGCGGGGACACAGCGGGGCCAAAGCGGGCCACAGCGGCCCACAGCGGGGACACAGCAGGACACAGCGGGACAAAGAGGGGGACACACCTGGGGAGAGCAGGCACACAGCGGGACACAGCGGGACACAGCGGGGAAAACAGCGGGACACACAGTGGGACACAGCGGGACACATGGGGGACACGGCATGGACACAGCGGGTCACAGCTGGGAAATAGTGGAGGACACTGCAGGGGTCACAGCGGGATACAGAAGGACACAGCGAGGACACAGCGGGACACAGGAGGACACAGCGGGGACACAGCGGGGACACAGCAGCGACACAGCGGAACACAGCGGGGACAGAGAGGGACTCAGCGGTTACACAGCGAGGACACACCAGGGACACAGCAGGACACAGCGGAGACACAGCAGGGACACAGTGAGAAACAGCGTGGACACAGGGAGACACAGCATGGGACACAGCAGGGGACAGCGGTGACACACCGGCAGACAGTGGGGACACAGCGGGACACAGCAGGACACAGTGGTGGACATCGGGGACACAGCGAGGACACAGGGAGACACAGCAGGGACACAGCGGGTCACAGCCTGGACACAGTGGGGGACACAGCGAAGACACAGCGAGACACAGAGTGATACACAGAGAGGACACAGCATGACACATGGGGACACAGCGGGACACAGCGGGTGACCCAGCGAGGACACAGCGGGACACAAATGGGGACACAGCAGGGACACAGCGGGAAAGAGCGGGACACAGCCGGGGACACAGCCGTGGACACAGCGGGACACAGCAGGGGACACAGCGGGGACACAGCGGCACACAGCGGGGGACACAGTAGGACACAGCAGGGGATACAGCTAGGAAACAGAGGGGACATAGGGGGACACTGCGGGACACAGTGGGACACAGCTGGGTACACAGCAGGACACAGCAGGGACACTGCAGGGGCACAGTGGGAAACAGTGGGACACAGTGGGGCACAATGCGGGACAAACCGGGATACAGGGGGACACAGCGATGGACACAGCGGGGGACACAGAGCTGCACACAGCGGTAGAGAGTGGAACACTGTAGGGCCACAGCGGGGCCACAGCGGGACATCGCAGGAACAAAGCGAGGACAGAGAGAGACACAGAGGTACACAGCGAGGGACACAGCGGGGGACAGTGGGGACAAACCGGGGAACAACGGGGACACAGCGGGACACAGCTGGGACACAGCGGGGACACAGCGGCACACAGCGGGCGCACAGTGGGACACAGTAGGGGATAGAGCGAGGACACAGAGGGGACATAGGGGGACACTGCGGGACACAGTGGGACACAGCGGGGACACAGAGGGACATAGCAGTTACACAGCGAGGACACACCAGGGACACAGTGGGACACAGCGGGGACACAGCCGGGACACAGCGGGACCCACCGGGGACACAGCGGGAACACAGCGGGGACACAGCGGGACAAAGCGGGGGACACAGAGGCGGACAAAGCAGGACACAGCGGGACACAGCGGGACAGAGCGAGACACAGCGAGAACACAACGGGACACAGCGGGACACAGCGGGACACAGCGGGGGACACAGCAGGACACAGCGGGACACAGAGGGGACAAAGCAGGGGACAAAGCGGGGACACAGCTGGACACAGTGGGACAAAACGGGACACAGCTGGACACAGCGGAGACACAGCAGGGAACACAGCGCGGGACAGCAGGGACACAGCCGGACACAGCAGGACACAGTGGGGACAGAGCGGGACACAGTGGGGCCACAGCGGGGTTCACAGCAGGGCACAAAGTCAGACACCACGGGATACAGCGGAACATAGCGGGGACACAGCGGGGGACACAGCAGGACACAGCGGGAAACAGCGGGGACACAGCAAGGACACAGTGGGACACAGCAAGGACACAGTGGGACACAGCAAAAACACAGCGGGACACAGAGGGGACACAGCGGGGGACAGCAATGAGACACAGCGGGGACACAGCGGGGATTCAGCGGAACACAGTGGGGACATTGCGGGGGACAGCAGGGAGACACAGCGGGGACACAGCCGGGACACATCTGTACACAGTGGGACACAGCCGGTACACAACAATACACAGCGGGACACAGCGGGAAACACAACCGGACTCAGCGTGGGACACAGCAGGACACAGCGGGGGACACAGCGGGACACAGCAGGGTACACAGCAGGACACAGCGGGACACAGAGGGATACACAGCGAGGACACAGCGTGACACATGGGGACACAGCGGGATCCAGCGGGGTCCCAGCGAGGACAGAGCTGGACACAAATGGGGACACAGCAAGGACACAGCAGTACACAGCG
>NW_012284776.1:0-822 GCF_000151885.1 Dipodomys ordii | reverse complement strand
CACCAGGGAAACAGCGGGACACAGCGGAGACAAAGCGGGGACACAGTGAAACACAGGGAGGACACAGCGGGACACAGCGGAGGACACAGCGGGGGACAGCGGTGACAGACCGGCGGACAGCGGGCACACAGCGGGACACAGCGGGGGACACAGCGGGACACAGTGTGGGACACAGCGGGGGACACAGCGGGACACAGCTGGGAACACAGCGAGGACACAGCGGGACACAGCGGGGGACACAGGGGGGACAGCGGGGACAAACATGCAGACAGAGGGGACACAAAGGGACACAGCGGGGGACATCGGGGACACAGCGGGACACAGCGGGACACAGCAGGGACACAGCAGTGACACAGCGGGTCACAGCGGGGACAGTGTGGGACACAGCGAGGACACTGCGGGACACAGAGGGATACACAGAGAGGACACAGCGTGACACATGGGGACACAGCGGGGGACACAGAGAGGACAGAGCAGGACACAAATGGGGACACAGCAAGGACACAGCGGGAAAGAGCGGGACACAGCGGGGGACACAGCTGGGGACACAGCGGGACACAGCAGGACACAGCGGGGGACACAGCAGGGACACATCTTGTCACAGCAGGGACACAGCGGGACACAGCGGGGACACAACGGGGACACAGCGGGGGGACACAGTGGGGGACACAGCAGTAAACAGCGGGGGACACAGCGGGACTCAGCGGGGGACACAGCAAAGAACACAGCGGGACACAGCATGGGACACAGGGGGAACACAGCGGGACATCGCCGGGACACAGCCTGGGGGACACAGCGGGTGACACAGCCGGGGGAAAACAG
>NW_012284775.1:0-13466 GCF_000151885.1 Dipodomys ordii | reverse complement strand
GTTGGGGATAAATGAAATATGATTGCGAAGGGGTCGTCGCTCGGTGTGTGTTAGTGACGAACTCGTGTGTGTGGTGTTGGGTCCCTGCGTGAATATATTGATGCGAGAACTGTTTGGTTAGGGTTACATTGGGCTGGAGACGGCAGTCCACAGGGGGTTACACAGAGGCAGACGCAGTGGTACATTTTGGGATACAGCGGGGACACAGCGGGGGACAGCGGGGACACACATGCAGTCAGCGGGGACACAACGGGACACAGCGGGGGACATTGGGGACACAGCGGGACACAGCGGGACACAGCAGGACACAGCAGGGACACAGCAGGGACACAGTGGGTCACAGCGGGGTCACAGTGTGGGACACAGCGAGGACAAAGCGGGACACAGAGGGATACACAGAGAGGACACAGCGTGACACATGGGGACACATGGGGACACAGCGGGGGACACAGTGAGGACACAGCGGGACACAAATGGGGACACAGCAAGGACACAGTAGGACACAGCGGGAAAGAGCGGGACACAGCTGGGGACACAGCCGGGGACACAGCGGGACACAGCAGGGGACACAGCGGGGACACACAGGGGACAGCAGGCACACAGCGGGACACAGCGGAACACAGCAGGACACAGAGGGACACAGCGAGGAACACAGCGGGGGACACAGCGGGACACAGCGGGACACAGCGGGGGACACAGCATGGATACAGCGGGTCACAGCGGGGAAATAGTGGGGGACACAGCAGGGGACACAGCGGGATACAGAAGGACACAGCGAGAACACAGTGGGACAAAGGAGGACACACCACGGACACAGCAGGGACACAGCGGGGGACACAGTGGGATACAGAAGGACACAGCGAGGACACAGCGGGGACATAGGGTAACACTGCGGGACACAGTGGGACACAGCGGGGACACAGAGGGACATAGAATTTACACAGCCAGGACACACCAGGGACACAGCGGAACACAGCGGGGACACAGCGGGATACAGCGTGACCCAGCGGGGACACAGCAGGGACACAGCCGGACACAGCGGGGGACACAGAGGCAGACAAAGCAGGACACAGCGGGACACAGCGGGATACAGCGGGACACAGCGGGGACACAGCGAGGACACAGCAGAACACAGCGGGACACATCATGGACACAGCGTGTCACAGTGGGGAAATAGTGGGGGACACAGCAGGGGACACAGCGGGATACAGAAGGACAAAGCGAGGACACAGTGGGACAAAGGAGGACACAGCGGGGACACAGCTGGGACACAGCGGGGACACAGTGGGACACAGCGGGGACACAGAGGGACTCAGCAGTTACACAGCGAGGACACACCAGGGACACAGCGGGACACAGCGGACACAAAGCGGAGACACAGCGGGACACAGAGAGGACACAGAGGGACACAGCGGAGGATACAGCAGGGGACAGTGGTGCCACACAGGCGGACAGTCGGGACACAGCGGGACACAGCGGGACACAGCGGGGTACACAGCAGGACACAGTGGGGGACACAGCGGGGGACACAGTGGGACACAGTGGGGGACACAGTGGAACACAGCGAGGACACAGCGGGACACAGCGGGACACAGCAGGGACACAGTGGGACACAGCGGGGGACACAGGCCGACAACGCAGGACCCAGCGGGACACAGCGGGAAACAGCAGGACACAGTGGAGGACACACCGGGACACAGCGGGGGTCACAGCAAGAACACAGCGGGATACAGGAGGACACAGCGGGACACAGCAGGGACACAGTGGGACACAGCGGGGGACACAGGCCGACAACGCAGGACCCAGCGGGACACAGCGGGAAACAGCAGGACACAGTGGAGGACACACCGGGACACAGCGGGGGTCACAGCAAGAACACAGCGGGCTACAGGAGGACACAGCGGGGACACAGCGGGGACACAGTGGGACACAGCGGGGGACACAGGCCGACAACGCAGGACCCAGCGGGACACAGCGGGAAACAGCAGGACACAGTGGAGGACACACCGGGACACAGCGGGGGTCACAGCAAGAACACAGCGGGCTACAGGAGGACACAGCGGGGACACAGCAGGGACACAGCGGGGGACACTGTGGGACACAGCGGGGGACACAGCGAGGACACAGCGGGGACATAGGGGGACACTGCGGGAGACAGTGGAACACAGCGGGGACACAGAGGGACATAGCAGTTACACAGTGAGGACACACGAGAGACACAGCGGGGACCCAGCGGGGACACAGCGAGACACAGCGGGACCCAGCGGGGATACAGCAGGGACACAGCGGGACACAGCGGGGGACACAGCGGGACACAGCAGGGGTCAGAGCAGGACACAGCATGGACACAGTGGGACACAGCGTGTCACAGCGGGGACACAGTGTGGGACACAGCGAGGACACAGCGGAAACAGAGGGATACACAGAGAGGACACATTGTGACACATGGGGGACACAGCGGGACACAGCGGGGGACACAGAGAGGACACAGCGGGACATGAATGGGGACACAGCAAGGACACAGCGGGACACAGCGGGAAAGAGCGGGACACAGCGGGGGTCACAGCCGGGGACACAGCGTTAGTACAGCGGCACACAGTGGGGACACAGCGGTGGACACAGCATGGGACACAACGGGTGATACAGCGGGACACAGTGGGGTACACAAAGGGACACAGCGGGGGACACTGTAGCGGACACAGTGGGACTTATCGGGACACAGCGGGACACAGCGGGGAACACAGAGTGGGACACAGCGGGACACAGTGGGGAAATAGTGGGGGAGACAGCGGGGGACACAGCGGGATACAGAAGGACACAGCGAGGACACAGCGGGACACAGGAGGAAACAGCTGGGACACAGCGGGGGACACAGCGGGGGACACAGCGGGACACAGCTGCGGATACAGCGAGGACACAGCAGGGACACTGCGGGACACAGCGGGACACAGCGGGGGACACAGCGGGACACAGCCTGGGACAGAGCGGGACACACCGTGGACACAGCGGGACACAGCGAGACACAGCAGTGACAAAGCGGCGACACAGCGGGAAACATCGGGACACAGCGGGACACAGCGGGGACACAGCGGGACATAGCAGGACACAGAGGGACACAGCAGGGACACAGCGGGTGACACAGTGGGACACAGCAGGGTACACAGCGGGACACAGCGGGGACACAGCGGGACACAGTGGGAAACAGCAGGACACAGCGGGGGACAAAGCGGGACACACCGGGACACAGCGGGACACAGCGGAGGACACAGCGGAGGACACAGAGCTGCACACAGCGGGAGAGAGTGGAACACAACACGGACAAAGCAGGGACACAGGGGGACATAGCGGGGACAAAGCGAGGACAGAGCGGGACACAGAGGTACACAGCGAGGGACACAGCGGGGGACAGTGGGGACAAACCCGGGAACAACGGGGACACAGCAGGACACAGCTAGGACACAGCGGGGACACAGCAGGGGAAACAGCGGGACAAAGCGGGACACAGTGGGGACAGAGTGGGACACAGCGGGGACACAGCGGGGACACAGCGGGACACACCGGGGACACAGCGGGGACACAGCGGGACATAGCAGCGACACAGCAGAACACAGCGGGGGACACAGCGGGACACAGCCTGGGACAGAGCGGGACACAGCGGGGACACAGCGGGACACAGCGAGACACAGCAGTGACAAAGCGGCAACACAGCGGGACACATCGGGACACAGTGGGACTAAGTGGGGACAGAGGGGACACACCGGTGGACAACGGGGACACAGCAGGACAACTCGGGGGTCACAGTGGGAAACAGCGGGGACTCAGAGGGACACAGCGGGACACAGCGGGACAGAGCGGGGACACAGCGGGGACAAAGCGGGGAACACAGTGGGGACACTGTGGTAAACAGCGGGGGACACAGCGGGACTCAGCTGGAGACACATCAAAGGACACAGCGGGTGACACAGAGGGGGAAACAGCGGGGGACACAGCGAGGACACAGCAGGACACAGCGGGATACACAGAGGCAGACACAGTGGTACACATCGGGACACAGCGCGGACACAGTGGGACACAGCGGGACACAGCGGGGACACAGCGGGACATCCCGGGGACAAAGCGTGGACAGAGCGGGACACAGAGGTACACAGCGAGGGACACAGCGGGGGACAGTGGGGATAAACCGGGGAACAACGGGGACACAACGGTACACAGCTGGGACACAGCGAGGACACAGCGGGACACAGCGGGGACACAGCGGGACATCCCGGGGACAAAGCGTGGACAGAGCGGGACACAGAGGTACACAGCGAGGGACACAGCGGGGGACAGTGGGGATAAACCGGGGAACAACGGGGACACAGCGGGACAGAGCTGGGACACAGCGAGGACACAGCAGGACACAGCGGGGACACAGCGAGTACACAGCGGGACACAGCGAGACACAGCGGGACCCAGCGGGGACACAGCGGGCGACACAGAGGCGGACACAGCAGAACACAGCGGGACAAAGCGGGGACACAGCGAGGACACAGTGGGACACAGTGGGGAACACAGCGGGGGACACAGCGGGACACAGCGGGACAGAGCGGGGAACACAGCATGGACACAGCAAGTCACAGCGGGGAAATAGTGGGGGACACAGCGGGGGAAACAGCAGGACACAGAAGGACACAGCGAGGTCACAGCGGGACACAGGAGGACACAGCGGGGACACAGCGGGGAAACAGCCGGGGACAGAGTGGGACACTGCGGGGACACATAGGGACTTAGCGTTTACACAGTGAGGACACACCAGGGACACAGCGGGACACAGCGGGGACACAGCGGGGACACAGCGGGACCCAGCGGTTACACAGCGGGACACAGCGGGACACAGCGGGGACAAAGCGGGGGACAAAGCTGGGACACAGCCGAACACAGCGGGACAAAACAGTACACAGCTGGAAACAGCAGGGACACAGCAGGGGACACAGCGGGGGACACAGCGGGGGACAGCGGGGACACAGCAGAACACAGTGGTGACACAGCGGGGGACAGCAGGGAGACACAGCGGGAACACAGCGGGGACACATCGGTACACAGCAGGACACAGGGGGTACACAGCAGTACACAGCGGGACACAGCGGAACACAGCGGGGGACACAGCGGGACACAGCCTGGGACAGAGCTCAACACAGTGTGGACACAGCGGGACACAGCGAGACACAGCAGTGACAAAGAGACGACTCAGCGGGACACATCGGAACACAGCGGGACACAGCGGGGACACAGCGTGGAAACAGCCGGGGACACAGTGGGACACTGCGAGCACACAGAGGGACTTAGCGGGTCACAGCAGGACATAGCGGGGACACAGCGGGTACACAGCGGGACACAGCGAGGACACTGCGGGGTACACAGCGGGACACAGCGGGACACAGCAGGGACAAAGCAGGGGACAAAGCTGGGACACAGCAGAACACAGCGGGACAAAACAGGACACAGCTGGACACAGCGGGAACACAGCAGGGGACACAGCGGGGGACAGCGGGGACACAGCGGAACACAGTGGGGACACAGCGGGGGACATCAGGGAGACACAGCGGGGACACAGCGGGGACACATCGGTACACGGCAGGACACAGGGAGTACACAGCAGGACACAACGGAACATCGGGAAACACAACCGGACACAGCGGGGGACACAGCGGGAAACAGCGGGGACAGCTGGGGACACAGCAGGACACAGAGGGGAACAAAGGGGGCACACAGCGGGACACAGCGGGGGACACAGCGGGACAAAGCGGGACACAGTGGGGACAGAGTGTGACACAGCGGGGACACAGCAGGGGACACAGCGGGGACACAGCGGGGACAGAGTGGGACACAGCGGGGACACAGCAGGGGACACAGCGGGGACAGAGCGGGACACAGCAGCGACACAGCGGAACACAGCGGGGGACACAGCGGGACACATCCTGGGACAGAGCGGGACACAGCGTGGACAAAGCGGGATACAGCGAGACACAGCAGTGACAAAGCGGCGACACAGCGGGACACATCGGGACACAGCGGGACACAGCGGGGACACAGCGTGAGATAGAGGGGACACACCGGTGGACAACGGGGACACAGAAGGACAGCGCGGGGGTCACAGTGGGAAACAGCGGAGACACAGGGGGACACAGGGGGCGACACAGAGGGACACAGCGGGACCGAGCGGGGACACAGCGGGGACAAAGCGGGGGACACAGTGGAGGACACAGCGGTAAACAGCGGGGGACATATCGGGACTCAGCTGGGGACACATCAAAGGACACAGCGGGTGACACAGCGGGGAAAACAGCGGGAAACAGCGGGGGACACAGCGAGGACACAGCAGGACACAGAGGGACACAGCGGAGACAAAGCGGGGACAAAGTGAGTCACAGCGAGGACACAGCGGGACAGAGTGGAGGACACAGCGGGGGACAGCGGTGACACACCGGCGGTCAGCGGGGACACAGTGGGACACAGCGGGACACAGCAGGGGACACAGCGGGGGACACAGCGGGGGACACAGCGGGACATAGCTGGGGACACAGCGAGGACACAGCAGGACACAGCGGGGGACACAGCGGGGGACAGCGGGGACACACATGCAGACAGCGGGGACACAACGGGACACAGCGGGGGACATCGGGGACACAGCGGGACACAGCGGGACACAGCAGGGACACAGCAGGAACACAGCGGGTCACAGCGGAGACACAGTGTGGGACACAGCGAGGACACAGCGGGACACAGAGGGATACACAGAGAGGACACAGCGTGAAACATGGGGACACAGCAGGACACAGCGGGGGACACAGAGAGGACACAGCGAGACACAAATTGGGACACAGCAAGGACACAGCGGGACACAGCGGGAAAGAGCGGGACACAGCGGGGGACACAGCTGGGGACACAGCGGAACACAGCGTGGGACACAGCAGGGACACATCGGGTTGCAGCGGGGACACAGTGGGGGACACAGCAAGGACACAGCGGGACACAGAGGGATACACAGCGAGGACACAGCGTGACACATGGGGACACAGCAGGACCCAGCGTGGGACACAGCGGGACACAGTGGGGGACACAGCTGGGGACACAGCGGGACACAGCTGGGGACACGGCGAGGACACAGTGGGACACAGCGGGGGACACAGCGGGTCACAGCGGGGACACACATGCAGACAGCGGGGACACAGCTGGGGACACAGCGGGACACAGCGGGGGGACAGCAGGGACACATCGGGTCACAGCGGGGACACAGTGGGGGACACAGCAAGGACACAACGGGACACAGAGGGATACACAGCGATGACACAGCGTGACACATGGGGACACAGCAGGACCCAGTGTGGGACACAGCGGGACACAGTGGGGGACACAGCGGGGGACACAGCGGGACACAGCTGGGGACACAGCGAGGACACAGCTGGACACAGCGGGGGACACAGCGGAGGACAGCGGGGACACACATGCAGACAGCGGGGACACAACGGGACACAGCGGGGGACATCAGGGACACAGCGGGACACAGCTGGACACAGCGGGACCCAGCGGGGACACAGCGGGGACACAGCGGGACACAGCGGGGGACACAGCGAGGACACAGCGGGACACAGAGGGATACACAGAGAGGACACAGCGGGACACAGCGGGAAAGAGCGGGACACAGCGGGGGACACAGCTGGGGACACAGCAGGACACAGCGGGACACAGCAGGGGACACAGCAGGGACACATCGGGTCACAGCGGGGACACAGTGGGGGACACAGCAAGGACACAGTGGGACACAGAGGGATACACAGCGAGGACACAGCGTGACACATGGGGATAGAGCAGGACCCAGCAGGGGACACAGCGTGACACAGTGGGGGATACAGCGGGGGACACAGCGGGGGACAGCGGGGACACACATGCAGACAGCGGGGACACAACGGGACACAGCGGGGGACATCGGGGACACAGCGGGACACAGCTGGACACAGCAGGACCCAGCGGGGACACACCGGGACACAGCAGGGGATACAGAGGCGGACACAGCAGAACACAGCGGGATCCAGCGGGACCTAGCGGGGACACAGCGGGGACCCAGCGGGACCCAGCAGGGACCCAGCGAGGACACAGTGGGACACAGCGGGGAACACAGCGGGGGACATAGCGGGACACAGCGGGACACAGATGCGGACACAGCAGAACACAGCGGGACCCAGCGGGACCCAGCAGGGACACAGCCGGGACCCAGCGGGACCCAGCAGGGACCCAGCGAGGACACAGTGGGACACAGCGGGGAACACTGCGGGGGACATAGCGGGACACAGCGGGACACAGTGGGGGACACAGCAAGGACATAGCAAGTCACAGCGGGGAAATAGTGGGGGAAACAGCGGGGAACACAGCAGGATACAGAAGGACACAGTGAGGACACAGCGGGACACAGGAGGACACAGCGGGGACACAGCGGGGAAACAGCGGGGGACACAGTAGGACACTGCGGGGACACAGAGGGACTTAGAGGTTACACAGTGAGGACACACCAGGGACACAGCGGGACACAGCGGGGACACAGCGGGGACAAAGCGGGGGACACAGTGGGGGACACAGCGGTAAACCGCGGGGGACACAGCGGGACTCAGCTGGGGACACATCAAAGGACGGAGCGGGTTACCCAGCGGGGGAAACAGCGGGAAACAGCGGGGGACACAGCGAGGACACAGCAGGACACAGCGGGGGACACAGAGGCAGACACAGCCGTACACATCAGGACACAGCGGGGAAACAGCGGGACACAGCGGGACACAGCGGGGACATAGCAGGACACAGCGGGGACCCAGCGGGGACCCAGCGGGGGACACAGTGGGACACAGCGGGGACACAGAGGGACTCCGCGGTTACACTGCGAGGACACACCAGGGACACAGCGGGACACAGCGGAGACAAAGCGGGGACACAGTGAGACACAGCGAGGACACAGCGGGACACAGCGGAGGACACAACGGGGGACAGCGGTGACACACCGGCGAGCAGCGCGGACACAGCGGGACACAGCGGGACACAGCGGGGGACACAGCGGGACACAGCGGGGGATAGAGCATGACACAGCATGGACACAAAGGGACACAGCAGGGACACAGCACGGGACACAGCGGGACTCAAAGTGGGACACAGCATTACACAGCGGGTACACAGCGGGACACAGCGGGGACACAGCAGGGGACACAGCAGGACACAGATGGGAACAAAGGGGGCACACAGCGGGACACAGTGGGACACAGCAGGGTACACAGCGGGACACAGCGGGGACACAGCAGGGGCACAGTGGGAAAAAGCGGGACACAGCCGGGAACAAAGCGGGACACACCGGGATACAGCGGGACACAGCGGGGGACACAGCCGGGGACACAGAGCCGCACACAGCGAGAGAGAGTGCAACACAGCAGGGACACAGCAGGGACACAGCGGGACATCGCTGGGACAAAGCGAGGACAGAGCAGGACACAGAGGTACACAGCGAGGGACACAGCGGGGGACAGTGGGGACAAACCGGGGAACAACGGGGACACAGCGGGACACAGCTGGGACACAGCGGGGACACATCGGGACACAGCCGGGGACACAGCGGGGGACAGCAGGGACACACAGGCGGACAGCAAAAAAAGCGGGGGACACAGTGGCTGACACAGCCTGTGACACAGCGGGACACAGCGGGGTACACAGTGGAACACAGTGAAGACACAGCGGGACACAGCAGCACACAGCGGGGACTCAGCGGGTGACACAGCGGGGGACACAGCTGGTGACACAGCGGGACACAGCGGGACACAGCAGGGACACAGTGGGACACAGCGGGGGACACAGAGGCCGACAAAGCAGGACACAGCGGGACACAGTGGGAAACAGCAGGACACAACGGGGGACACACCGGGACACAGCGGGGGTCACAACGAGGACACAGCGGAACACAGGAGGACACAGCGGGGACACAGCGGGGACACAGTGTGGGACACTGTGGGACAGATCGGGGTATACAGCGAGGACACAGCAGGGATATAGTAGGACACTGCGGAACACAGTGGAACACAGCGGGGAAACAGAGGGACATAGCAGTTACACAACGAGGACACACCAGGAACACAGCGGGACACAGCAGGGACACAGCGGCAACACAGCGGGACCCAGCGGGGGACACAGCGGGGGACAGCGGGGACTCACATGCGGACAGCAGGGACACAACGGGACACAGCGGGTTACATCGGGGACACAGCGGGACAAAGCGGGACACAGCGCGACACAGCGGGGACAAAGCAGGGACACAGCGGGTCACAGCGGGGACACAGTGGGGGACACAGCGAGGACACAGCGGGAAACAGAGGGATACACAGAAAGGACACAGCGTGACACATGGGGACACAGCGGGACACAGCGGGTGACCCAGCGAGGACAGAGCGGGACACAAATGGGGACACAGCAAGGACACAGCGGGACACAGCGGGAAAGAGCGGGACACAGCTGGGGACACACCCGGGGACACAGCGGGACACAGCAGGGGACACAGCGGGGACACACAGGGGACAGCAGGCACACAGCGGGACACAGGGGAACACCGCAGGACACAGCGGGACACAGCGGGGAACACAGTGGGACACACAGCGGGACACAGCGAGGAACACAGCATGGACACAGCGGGTCACAGCGGGGAAATAGTGGGGGACATAACGGGGGACACAGCGTGATACAGAAGGACACAGCGAGGACACAGTGGGACACATGAGGATACAGCGGGGACAAAGCGGGGGACACAGTGGGACACAGCGGGGACACAGAGGGACTCAGGGGGACTCAGGGGTTACACAGTGAGGACACACCAGGGACACAGCAGGACACAGTGGAGACACAGCGGGGACACAGGGGCACACAGCGAGGACATAGCGGGACACAGCAGGGAAACAGCGGGGGACAGCGGTGACACACCGGCAGACAGCGGGGACACAGCGGAACACAGCGGCACACAGCAGGACACAGTGGGGTACACAGTGGGACACATCGGGGATACAGCAGGGACACAGCGGGACACAGCGGGGGACAGAGCAGGATATAGTGGGGGACACAGCGGGACACAGCGGGGACACAGCGGGCCAGAGCGGGGAATGCAGCGGGATATAGCAGGGGACACAGCGAGGACAAAGCGGGACACAGAGGGACACAGCAGGGGACACAGCAAGGCCACAATGGGACACAGCGGGACACAGTGCGGGACATAGCATGGGACAAAGCAGGACACAGGGGGACACAGTGGGACACAGCGGAGACACAGCGGGGTTCACAGGGAGGACACAGCGGTGGATACAGCGGGACACGAAGTGGGACCCAGCATTACACAGTTGGGACACAGCGGGACACAAAGGGGACACAGCAGGGGACACAGCAGGACACAGAGGGGAACAAAGGGGGCACACAGCGGGACACAGTGGGACACAGCGGGGTACACAGCGGGACACAGCGGGGACACAGTAGGGGCACAGTGGGAAAAAGCGGGACACGGCGGGGAAAAAGCGGGACACACCGGGATACTGCAGGACACAGCGGGGGACACAGGAGGGGACACAAAGCCGCACACAGCGGGAGAGAGTGGAACACAGCAGGGACAGAGCGGGGACACAGCGGGGGACCCAGCGAGGACACAGCGGGACACAAATGGGGACCCAGCAAGGACTGAGCGGGACACAGCGGGAAAGAGCAGAACACAGCAGGAGACACAGCCGGGGACACAGTGGGACACAGCGGGATTCATCGGGGGACACAGCAGGACACAGCAGGGTACATAGCGGGACACAGCGGGACACAGCGCGACACAGCAGGGACACAGCGGGGGACACAGTGGGACACAGTGAAGTACACAGCGGGACACAGTGGGACACAGCGGGGTACACAGCGGGACACAGCGGGGACACAGCAGGGGCACAGTGGGAAACAGCGGGACACAGCGGGGGACAAAGCGGGACACAGCGGGACACAGCGGGACACAGCGGGGGACACAGCGGAGGACACAGAGCTGCACACAGCGGAAGAGAGTGGAACACAGCACGGACACAGCAGGGACACAGCGGGACATAGCGGGGACAATGCGAGGACAGAGCGGGACACAGAGGTACACAGCGAGGGACACAGCGGGGGACAGTGGGGACAAACCGGGGAACAACGGGGACACAGCGGGACACAGCTAGGACACAGCGGGGACACAGCGGGGACACAGCAGGGGACACAGTGGGACACAGCAGGGGATACAGCGAGGACACAGAGGGGACATAGGGGGACACTGCGGGACACAGTGGGACACAGCGGGGACAGAGAGACATAGCAGTTACACAGCAAGGACACACCAGGGACACAGAGGGACACAGCGCGGACACAGCGGGGACACAGCGGGGGACACAGTGGGGGACAAAGCGGTAAACAGCGGGGGACACTGCGGGACTCAGCGGCGCACACAGCAAAGAACACAGCGGGACACAGCAGGGGACACAGGGGAACACAGCGGGACACAGCCGGACACAGCTGGGGACACAGTGGGTGACACAGTGGGGGAAACAGCGGGAAACAGCGGGGGACACAGCGAGGACACAGCAGGACACAGCGGGGGACACAGCAGGACACAGCGGGGGACACAGCGGGGACACAGCAGGGACACAGCGGGCCACATCGGGCCACAGCGGTGACACAGCAGGACACAGCGGGGACACACCATGGGAGAGCAGGCACACAGCGGGACACAGCGGGACACAGCGGAACATAGCGGGACACAGCGGGGAACACAGCGGGACACACAGCGGGACACAGCGGGACACAGCGGGGGACACAGCATGGACAAAGCGGGTCACAGCGGGGAAATAGTGGGGGACACAGTGGGGGACACAGCGGGGGACACAGTGGGACACAGCGGGGACACAGAGGGGACTCAGCGGTTACACAGCGAGGACACACCAGGGACACAGCGGGACACAGCGGAGAAACAGCAGGGTCACAGCGTGGGATACAGCGGGGGACAGCGGTGACACACCGGCTGACAGCAGAGACACAGCGGGACACAGCAGGACACAGCGGGGGACACAGCGGGACACAGTGGGGGACACAGCGGGGGACAGCGGGGACACACATGCGGACAGCAGGGACACAACGGGACACAGCGGAGGACATCGGGGACACAGACGGGACACAGCGGGACACAGCGGGACACAGCAGGGACACAGCAGGGACACAGCGGATCACAGCCAGGACACAGTGAGGACACAGCGGGACACAGAGGGATACATAGAGAGGACACAGCGTGACACATGGGGACACAGCGGGACACAGCAGGTGACCCAGCGAGGACACAGCGGGACACAAATGGGGGCACAGCGGGACACAGCAGGGGACACAGCGGGGACACAGCGGGATACAGAGGGGACACAGCGGGA
>NW_012284774.1:0-3367 GCF_000151885.1 Dipodomys ordii | reverse complement strand
TCACACAGCTGGACACATAGGGATACACAGAGAGGACACAGCGTGACACATGGGGACACAGCGGGGGACACAGAGAGGACAGAGCAGGACACAAATGGGGACACAGCAAGGACATAGCGGGACACAGCGGGAAAGAGCGGGACACAGCAGGGGACACAGCTAGGGACACAGCGGGACACAGCAGGACACAGCGGGGGACACAGCAGGGACACATCGGGTCACAGCTGGGACACAGCGGGACACAGCGGGGACACAGCGGGGACACAGCAGGGGACACAGTGGGGGACACAGCAGTAAACAGCGGGGGACACAGCGGGACTCAGCGGGGGACACAGCAAAGAACACAGCGGGACACAGCAGGGGACACAGGGGAACACAGCGGGACACCGCCGGACACAGCTGGGGACACAGCGGGTGACACAGCGGGGTACACAGAGGCAGACACAGCGATACACATCGGGACACAGCGGGGACACAGCGGGACACAGCGGGCCACAGCGGGGACACAGCAGGACACAGAGCTGCACTCAGCAGGAGAGAGTGGAACACAGCAGGGACACAGCGGGGCCACAGAGGGACATCGCAGGAACAAAGCGAGGACAGAGCGAGACACAGAGGTACACAGCGAGGGACACAGCGGGGGACACACCGGGGGAGAGGAGGCACACAGCGGGAAACAGCGGGACACAGCGGGACACAGCGGGGAACACAGTGGGACACACAGCGGGACACAGCGGGACACTGCGGGGGACACAGCATGGACACAGTGGGTCACAGCGGGGAAATAGTGGGGGACACAGCGGGGGCCACAGCGGGATACAGAAGGACACAGCGAGGACAAAGCGGGACACAGGAGGACACAGCAGGGACACAGCGGGGACACAGCGGGGGAGACAGTGGGACACAGTGGGGACACAGAGGGACTCAGCAGTTACACAGCGAAGACACACAGGGATACAGTGGGACACAGCGGAGACACAGCAGGGACACAGTGAGACACAGCGAGGACACAGCGGGACACAGCCTGGGATACAGCGGGGGACAGCGGTGACACACCGGCGTACAGCGGGGACACAGCGGGACCCAGCGGGGACACAGCGGGGACACAGCGGGACACAGCGGGGACACAGCAGTGACACAGCGGGTCACAGCGGGGACACAGTGTGGGACACAGCGAGGACACAGCGGGACACAGAGGGATACACAGAGAGGACACAGCGTGACACATGGGGACCCAGAAGGGGACACAGAGAGGACAGAGCGGGACACAAATGGGGACACAGCAAGGACACAGCGGGACACATCGGGAAGGAGCGGGACACAGCAGGGGACACAGCTAGGGACACAGCGGGACACAGCAGGACACAGCGGGGGACACAGCAGGGACACAGCGGGTCACAGCTGGGACACAGCGGGACACAGCGGGGACACAGCCGGGACACAGCGGGGGACACAGTGGGGGACACAGCAGTAAACAGCGGGGGACACAGCGGGACTCAGCGGGGGACACAGCAAAGAACACAGCGGGACACAGCGGGGGACACAGGGGAACACAGCGGGACACCGCCGGACACAGCTGGGGACACAGCGGGGTACACAGAGGCAGACACAGCGGTACACATCGGGACACAGCGGGGACACAGCGGGGACACAGCGGGCCACAGCGGGACACAGCGGGGACACAGCAGGACACAGAGCTGCACTCAGCGGGAGAGAGTGGAACACATCAGGGACACAGTGGGGCCACAGCGGGACATCGCAGGAACAAAGCGAGGACAGAGCGAGACACAGAGGTACACAGCGGAGAACACAGCGGGGATCACAGCGGGACAAAGCTGGACACAGCGGGGGACATAGCATGGACACAGCGGGTCACAGCGGGGAAATAGTGGGGGACACAGCGGGGGACACAGCGGGATACAGAAGGACACAGAGAGGACATAGCGGGACACAGGAGGACACAGCGGGGACACAGCGAGGACACAGCGGGGGACACAGTGGGACACAGCTGGGGATACAGCGTGGACACAGCAGGGACCCTGCGGGACACAGCGTTTCACAGCGGGGAAATAGTGGGGGACACAGCGGGGGACACAGCAGGATACAGAAGGACACAGCAAGGACACAGAGGGGACATAGGGGGACACTGCGGGACACAGCGGGGACAAAGAGGGACATAGAGATTACACAGCGAGGACACACCAGGGACACAGTGAGACACAGGGTGGACACAGCGGGGACATAGCGGGACACAGCGAGAACCAGCGAGGACACAGCGGGGACACAGCGGGACACAGCGTGGGACATAGAGGCGGACACAGCAGGACACAGCGGGCCACAGCGGGGACCCAGCAGGACACAGCGGGGGACACACCGGGGGAGAGCAGGCACACAGCGGGACACAACGGGACACAGCGGGGCACAGAGGGACACAGCGGGGAACACAGCGGGACACACAGCGGGACACAGCGGGACACAGCGGGGGACACAGCATGGACACAGCGGGTCACAGCAGGGAAATAGTGGGAGACACAGCGGGAGACACAGCGGGATACTGAAGGACACAGCGAGGACACAGCGGGACACAGGACACACAGTGGGGACACAGCGAGGACACAGCGGGGAACACAGTGGGACACAGCGGGGACACAGCGGGACTCAGCGGTTACACAGCGAGGACACACCAGGGACACAGCAGGACACAGCGGAGACACACCAAGGACAAAGTGAGACACAGCTAGGACACAGCGGGACACAGCGTGGGCTACAGCGGGGGACAGTGGTGACACACGCGCGGACAGCGCGGACACAGCGGGACACAGCGGGGGACACAGCGGGACACAGTGGGGGACACAGCGGGGGTCAAAGCGGGACACAGCGGGGGATAGAGCGAGGACACAGTGGGACACAGCGGGGGACACAGCGAGGACACAGCGTGACACAGCAGGGGACACAGAGGGACACAGGAGGACACAGCGGGGACACAGCGGGGAAACAGCGGGGGAGACAGTGGGACACAGCGGGGACACAGAGGGACTCAGCTGTTACACAGCGAAGACACACCAGGGACACAGCAGGACACAGCGGAGACAGCAGGGACACAGTGAGACACAGCGAGGACACAGCGGGACACAGCGTGGGATACAGCAGGGGACAGTGGTGACACGCCGGCGGACAGCGGGGACACAGCAGGACACAGCGGGACAAAGCAGGGGACACAGTGGGGGACACAGCGGGGGACACAGCGGGACACAGCGGGAGACATAGTGAGGACACAGCTGGACACAGAGGGGGATACAGCGTGGGACAGCGGGGACTCTCTTGGGGACAGCAGGGACACAGCAGACACAGCGGGGGACAGCGGGGA
>NW_012284773.1:0-11356 GCF_000151885.1 Dipodomys ordii | reverse complement strand
AGTGGACACAGCGGGGACACAGAGGGACATAGCAGTTACACAGCGAGGACACACCAGAGACACAGCGGGACACAGCGGGGACACAGTGCAGACACAGAGAGACACAACAGAGACCCAGCGGCGACACACCGGGACACAGCAGAGACACAGCGGAACACAGCAGGGGACACAGCGGGACACAGCGGGGGACAGAGCAGGACACAGCATGGACACAGTGGGACACAGTGGGGGACACAGCTGGGACACAGCGGGTCAACAGCGGGAACACAGTGGGGGACACAGCGAGGACACAGCGGGACACAGATGGATACACAGTGAGGACACAGCGTGACACATGGGGACACAGCGGGACAAAGCGGGGGACACAGAGAGGACACAGCGGGACACAAATGGGGACACAGCAAGGACACAGCGGGACACAGCGGGAAAGAGCGGGCCACAGCGGGACACAGCGGGGACACATCAGGGGACAGAGCAGGACACAGAGGGGAAGAAAGGGGGCACACAGCGGGACACAGTAGGACACAGCAGGGTACACAGCGGGACACAGCGGGGACACAGCAGGGGCACAGTGGGAAAAAGTGGGACACAGCGGGGGACAAAGCGGGACATACCGGGATACAGCGGGACACAGCGTGGGACACAGCCGGGGACACAGAGCCACACACAGCGGGAGAGAGTGGAACACAGCAGGGACACAGCGGGGACACAGCGGGACATCGCGGGGACAAAGCGAGGATAGAGTGGGACACAGCGGGACACAGCGGGGGACACAGAGGCCGACAATGCAGGACACAGCGGGACACAGCGGGAAACAGCAGGACACAGCGGGGGACACACCGGGACACAGCGGGGGTCACAGCGAGGACACAGCGGAACACAGGAGGAAACAGCGGGGACACAGCGGGGACACAGAGCCACACACAGCGGGAGAGAGTGGAACACAGCAGGGACACAGAGGGGACACAGCGGGACACAGCGGGACACAGCGGGGGACACAGCAGGGACACATCGGGTCACAGCGGGGACACAGTGGTGGACACAGCAAGGACACAGCGGGACACACAGGGATACACAGCGAGGACACAGCGGGACACAGCGGGACACATCGGGGGACACAGCAGGACACTCCCAGGTACACAGCGGGACACAGCTGGACACAGCGGGTCACAGCCTGGACACAGTGTGGGACACAGCGAGGACACAGCGGGACACAGAGTGATACACAGAGAGGACACAGCGTGACACATGGGGACACACTGGGACACAGCGGGTGACCCAGCGAGGACACAGCGGGATACAAATGGGGAAACAGCAAGGACAGAGCGGGACACAGCGGGACACAGCGCGGACACAGCCGGGGACATAGCCGGAGACACAGAGGGACACAGCAGGGGACACAGCGGGGACACAGCGGGACACAGTGGGACACAGCGGGGACACAGCAGGGGACACAGCGGAAAGAGCGGGACACAGCCGGGGACACAGCCGGGGACACAGCGGGAAACAGCAGGGGACACAGCGGGGACACAGCGGGACTCATTGGGGACACAACAGGACACAGCAGGACACATCGGGGGACATAGCAGGACACTGCGGTGTACACAGCGGGACACAGCGAGACACAGTGGGACACAGCGGTGACACAGCAGTGGACACAGCGGGAAAGAGCGGGACACAGCGGGGTACACAGCCGGGGACAAAGCGGGACACAGCGGGGGACAGCAGGGACACAGGGGAGACACAGCAAGACACAGCGGGGGACACAGCGAGGACACAGCGGGGACACAGGGGGGACACAGCGGGACACAGCGGGACAAAACGGGACACAGCGGGACACAGAGGGGGATACAGCGGGGGACAGCGGGGACACCCCTGGGTACACAGCGGGGACACATCGGGACACAGCAGCAACACAGCGGAACACAGCGGGGGACACAGAGGGACACAGGCTGGGACAGAGCGGGACAGAGCGTGGACACTGCAGGACACAGCGAGACACAGCTGTGACAAACCGGCGACACAGCGGGACACATCGGGACACAGCGGGACACAGCGGGGACACAGCGGGGGACAGAGGGGACACACCGGTGGACAACGGGGACACAGCAGGACAGCGCGGGGGTCACAGTGGGAAACAGCGGAAACACAGGGGGACACAGGGGCGACACAGAAGGACACAGCAGGACACAGCGGGACAGAGCGGGGACACAGCGGGGACACAGCGGGGGACACAGTGGGGAACACAGCGGTAAACAATGGGGGACACAGCGGGACTCAGCTGGAGACACATAAAAGGAAACAGTGGGACACAGCGGGGGACACAGGGGAACACAGCGGGACACAGCCGGACACAGCTGGGGACACAGCGGGGGACACAGTTGGGAAACAGCAGGAAACAGTGGGGGACACAGCGAGGACACAGTAGGACACAGCGGGGGACACAGCAGGAAACAGCGGGGTACACAGGCAGACACAACGGTACACATCGGGACACAGCGGGGACACAGCGGGACACAGCCGGACACAGCGCGGACACAGCAGGACACAGCGCGGACACAGTGAGAACACACCAGGGACACAGCGGGACACAGCGGAGACAAAGCGGGGACACAGTGAGACACAGCGAGAACACAGCGGACACAGCAGAGGACACAGCGGGGGATAGCGGTGACACACCGGCGGACAGCGGGGACACAGCGGGACACAGCAGGACACAGCGGGGGACACAGCGGGACACAGTGTGGGACACAGCGGGGAACACAGCGGGACACAGCTGGGGACACAGCGAGGACACAGCGGGGGACACAAGGGGGACAGCGGGGACACACATGCAGACAGCGGGGACACAACGGGACACAGCGGGGGACATTGGGGACACAGCAGGACACAGCGGGACACAGCAGGGACAGCAGGGACACAGCGGGTCACAGCGGGGACACAGTGTGGGACACAGCGTGGACACAGCGGGACACAGAGGGATACACAGAGAGGACACAGCGTGACACATGGGGACACAGCGGGGGACACAGAGAGGACAGAGCGGGACACAAATGGGGACACAGCAAGGACACAGCGGGACACAGCGGGAAAGAGCAGGACACAGCGGGGGACACAGCTGGGGACACAGCGGGACACAGCTAGGGACACAGCGGGACACAGCAGGACACAGCGGGACACAGCAGGGACACAGCGGGGACACAGCGGGGGACACAGTGGGGGACACAGCAGTAAACAGCGGGGGACACAGCGGGACTCAGCGGGGGACACAGCAAAGAACACAGCGGGACACAGCGGGGGACACGGGAACACAGCGGGACACCGCCGGACACAGCTGGGGACACAGCGGGTGACACAGCGGGGTACACAGAGGCAGACACAGCGGTACACATCGGGACACAGCAGGGACACAGCGGGGACACAGCGGGCCACAGCGGGCCACAGCGGGGACACAGCAGGACACAGAGATGCACTCAGCAGGAGAGAGTGGAACACAGCAGGGACACAGCGGGGCCACAGCGGGACATCGCAGGAACAAAGCGAGGACAGAGCGAGACACAGAGGTACACAGCGAGGGACACAGCGGGGGACACACCGGGGGAGAGCAGGCACACAGCGGGACACAGCGGGACACAGCGGGACACAGCGGTTAATACAGCGGGACACACAGCGGGACACAGCGGGACACAGCGGGGGACACAGCATGGACACAGCGGGTCACAGCGAGGAAATAGTGGGGGACACAGCGGGGGACACAGCGGGATACAGAAGGACACAGCGAGGACACAGCGGGACACAGGAGGACACAGCAGGGACACAGCGGGGACACAGCGGGGGAGACAGTGGGACACAGTGGGGACACAGAGGGACTCAGCAGTTACACAGCGAAGACACACCAGGGACACAGCGGGACACAGCGGAGACACAGCAGGGACACAGTGAGACACAGCGAGGACACAGCGGGACACAGCGTGGGATACAGCGGGGGACAGCGGTGACACACCGGCGGACAGCGGGGACACAGCGGGACCCAGCGGGGACCCAGCGGGGAAACAGCGGGACCCAGCGGGGACACAGCGGGGAAACAGCGGGACACAGCGGGGGACACAGTGGGACACTGCGGGGTACACAGCGGGAAACAGAGGGGACACAGCAGGGACACAGTGGGAAACAGTGGGACACAGCGGGGACAGAGAGATATAGCAGTTACACAGCGAGGACACACCAGGGACACAAAGGGACACAGCGGGGACACAGCAGGACACAGAGGGACCCAGCGAGGACACAGTGGGGACACAGCAGGACACAGCGGGGGACACAGAGGGGGACACAGAGGCAGACACATCTGGACATATCGGGACACAGCGGGGACACAGCGATGACACAGCGGGACACAGCGGGGAACACAGCGGGGAACACAGCAAGACACAGCGGGACACAGCGGGGGACATAGCATGGACACAGCGGGTCACAGCGGGGAAATAGTGGGGGACACAGCGGGGGACACAGCGGGATACAGAAGGACACAGCAAGACACAGGAGGACACAGCGGGGACACAGCGGGGACACAGCGGGGGACACAGTGGGACACAGCTGGGGATACAGAGAGGACACAGCGGGACACAGCAGGACACAGCGTGACACAGCGGGGGACACAGCGTGACACAGTGTGGGACACAGCGGGGACACAGCAGGACACAGCGGGGACACAGCAGGACACACCGGGACACAGCGGGGACACAGCAGGACACAGCGGGACACAGCGGGGACACAGTGGGACAGAGTGGGACACAGCGGAAAAGAGCGGGACACAATCTGGGGACACAGCCGGGGACATAGCGGGACACAGCAGGGGACACAGCGGGGACACAGCGGGACTCAGTGGGGACACAGCGGGACACAGCGGGACACATCGGGGGACACAGCAGGACACTGCGGGGTACACAGAGGGACACAGCGAGACACAATGGGACACAGCGGTGACACAGCAGTGGACACAGCGGGAAAGAGCGGGACACAGCGGGGGACACAGCCGGGGACAAAGCGGGACACAACGGGGGACACAGCAGGAACAGAGGGGTACACAGAGGCAGACACAGCGGTACACATCGGGACACAGCGGGGACACAGCGGGACACAGCTGGACACAGCGCGGACACAGCAGGACACAGCAGGGACACAGCAGGGACACAGCGGGGGACACAGTGGGACACAGCAGGGACACAGAGGGACTCAGCGGTTACACAGAGAGAACACACCAGGGACACAGCGGGACACAGCAGGACACAGCGGGGGACACAGCGGGACACAGTGTGGGACACAGCGGGGGACACAGCGGGACACAGCTGGGGACACAGCGAGGACACAGCGGGACACAGCGGGGGACACAGGGGGGACAGCGGGGACACACATGCAGACAGCGGGGACACAACGGGACACAGCGGGGGACATCGGGGACACAGCGGGACACAGCGGGACACAGCAGGGACACAGCAGTGACACAGCGGGTCACAGCAGGGACACAGTGTGGGACACAGCGAGGACACAGCGGGACACAGAGGGATACACAGAGAGGACACAGCGTGACACATGGGGACACAGCGGGGGACACAGAGAGGACAGAGCGGGACACAAATTGGGACACAGCAAGGACACAGCGGGACACAGCGGGAAAGAGCAGGACACAGCGGGGGACACAGTTGGGGACACAGCGGGACACAGCAGGACACAGCGGGGGACACAGCAGGGACACATCGGGTCACAGCGGGGACACAGCGGGACACAGCGGGGACACAGCCGGGACACAGCGGGGGACACAGTGGGGGACACAGCAGTAAACAGCGGGGGACACAGCGGGACTCAGCGGGGGACACAGCAAAGAACACAGCGGGACACAGCGGGGGACACAGGGGAACACAGCGGGACACCGCCGGACACAGCTGGGGACACAGCGGGTGACACAGCGGGGAAAACAGCGGGAAACAGCGGGGGACACAGGGGAACACAGCGGGACACAGCGGGGGACACAGCAGGACACAGCGGGGTACACAGAGGCAGACACAGCGGTACACATCGGGACACAGCGGGGACACAGCGGGGACACAGCGGGCCACAGCGGGACACAGCGGGGACACAGCAGGACACAGAGCTGCACTCAGCGGGAGAGAGTGGAACACAGCAGAGACACAGCGGGGCCACAGCGGGACATCGCAGGAACAAAGCGAGGACAGAGCGAGACACAGAGGTACACAGCGAGGGACACAGCGGGGGACACACCGGGGGAGAGCAGGCACACAGCGAGACACAACGGGACACAGCGGGACACAGCGGGGAACACAGCAGGACACACAGCGGGACACAGCGGGGGACACAGCATCGACACAGCGGGTCACAGCAGGGAAATAGTGGGGGACACAGCGGGGGACACAGTGGGATACAGAAGGACACAGCGAGGACACAGCGGGACACAGGAGGACACAGCAGGGACACAGCAGGGACACAGCGGGGGAGACAGTGGGACACAGCGGGGACACAGAGTGACTCAGCAGTTACACAGCGAAGACACACCAGGGACACAGCGGGACACAGCGGAGACACAGCAGGGACACAGTGAGACACAGCAAGGACACAGCGGGACACAGCGTGGGATACAGCGGGGGACAGCGGTGACACACCGGCGGACAGCGGGGACACAGCGGGACCCAGCGGGGACACAGCGGGGACACAGTGGGACACAAAGGGACACAGCAGGGACACATCGGGGGACACAGTGGGACACAGCGGGCTACACAGCGGGAAACAGAGGGGACACAGGAGGGACACAGTGGGAAACAGTGGGACACAGCGGGGACAGAGAGACATAGCAGTTACACAGCGAGGACACACCAGGGACACAAAGTTACACAGCAGGGACACAGCGGGGACACAGCAGGACACAGAGGGACACAGCGGGGACACAGCGGGGATACAGCAGGACACAGCGGGGGACACAGAGGCGGACACAGAGGCAGACACAGCTGGACATATCGGGACACAGCGGGGACACAGCGAGGACACAGCGGGACACAGCGGGGAACACAGCGGGGAACACAGCGGGACACAGCTGGACACAGCGGGGGACATAGCATGGACTCAGCGGGTCACAACGGGGAAATAGTGGGGGACACAGGGGGGGACAGAGCGGGACACAGAGGGATACACAGAGAGGACACAGCGTGACACATGGGGACACAGCGGGACACAACGGGGGACACAGAGAGGACACAGCGGGACACAAATGGGGTCACAGCAAGGACACAGCGGGACACAGAAGGAAAGTGCGGGACACAGCGGGGGACACAGCCGGGGTCACAGCGGGACACAGCGGGACACAGCGGGGGACACAGCAGGGACACATCGGGTCACAGCGGGGACACAGTGGGGGACACAGCAAGGACACAGCGGGACACAGAGGGATACACAGCGAGGACACAGCGGGACACAGTGGGACACATCGGGGGACACAGCAGGACACTGCCGGGTACACAGCGGGACACAGCGGGACACAAAGGGACACGGCGGGGACACAGCAGGGGACACAGCAGGACACAGAGGGGAACAAAGGGGGCACACAGCGTGACACAGTGGGACACAGTGTGGTACACAGCGGGACATAGCGGGGACACAGCAGGGGCACAGTGGGAAACAGCGGGACACAGCGGGGGACAAAGCGGGACACACCGGGATACAGCGGGACACAGCGGGGGACACAGCGGGGGACACAGACCCGCACACAGCCGGAGAGAGTGGAACACAGCATGGACACAGCGGGGACACAGCGGGACATCGAGGGGACAAAGCGAGGACAGAGCGGGACACAGAGGTACACAGCGAGGGACACAGCGGGGGACAGTGGGGACAAACCGGGGAACAAGGGGGACACAGCGGGACACAACTGGAACACAGCGAGACACAGCGGGACAGAGCAGGACACAGAGGGGAACACAGCGGTGGACACAGCGGGACAGAGCGGGACACAGTGGGGTACACAGTGGGACACATCGGAGATAGAGCAGGGACACAGTGGGACACAGCGGGACAGAGCGGGGAACAAAGCGGGATATAGCAGGGGACACAGCGAGGACAAAGTGGGACACAGAGGGACACAGCAAGGGACACAGCAGGACACAGGGGGGCACAACGGGACACAGCGGGGACACAGCGGGGGACACAGCGAGGACACAGCGGGGGATACAGCGGGACACAAAGGGGGACCCAGCGTTACGCAGCGGGGACACAACGGGACATAGCGGTGACACAGCAGGGGACACAGCAGGACACAGAGGGGAACAAAGGGGGCACACAGCGGGACACAGTGGGACAGAGAAGGGTACACAGCGGCACACAGCGGGGACACAGCAGGGGCACAGTGGGAAACAGTGGAACACAGCGGGGGACAAAGCGGGACACACCGGGATACTGCGGGACACAGCGGGGGACACAGCAGGGGACACAGAGCCGCACACAGCGGGAGAGAGTGGAACACAAGAGGGACAGAGCGGGGACACAGCAGGGGACCCAGCGAGGACACAGCGTGACACATGGGGACACAACAGGACACAGCGGGGGACCCAGCGAGGACACAGCGGGACACAAATGGGGACACAGCAAGGACACAGCGGGACACAGCGGGAAAGAGCAGGACACGGCAGGGGACACAGCCGGGGACAAAGCGGGACACAGCGGGACACATCGGGGGACACAGCAGGACACTGCAGGGTACAGAGCGGGACACAGCGGGACACAAAGGGACACAGCGGGGACACAGCAGTGGCACAGTGGGAAACTGCGGGACACAGCGGGGGACAAAGCGGGACACAGCGGGACACAGCGGGACACAGCGGGGGACACAGCGGAGGACACAGAGCTGCACACAGCGGGAGAGAGTGGAACACAGCACGGACACAGCAGTGACACAGCGGGACATAGCGGGGACAAAGCGAGGACAGAGCAGGACACAGAGGTACACAGCGGGGGACACAGCGGGACTCAGTGGGGGACACAGCAAAGAACACAGCGGGACACGGCGGGGGACACAGGGGAACACGGCGGGACACAGCCGGACCCTGCTGGGGACACAGCGGGTGACACAGCGGGGTACACAGAGGCAGACACAGCGGTACACATCAGGAAACAGCGGGGACACAGCGGGGACACAGCGGGCCACAGCGGGCCACCGCGGGGACACAGCAGGACACAGAGCTGCACTCAGCGCGAGAGAGTGGAACACAGCAGGGACACAGCGAGGCCACAGCGGGACATCGCAGGGACATAGCGAGGACAGAGCGAGACACAGAGGTACACAGCGAGGGACACAGCGGGGGACACACCGGGAGAGAGCAGGCACACAGCGGGACACAGCGGGACACAGCGGGGAACACAGTGGGACACACAGCGGGACACAGCGGGACACAGCGGGGGACACAGCATGGACACAGCGCGTCACAGCGGGGAAATAGTGGGGGACACAGCGGGGGCCACAGCGGGATACAGAAGGACACAGCGAGGACACAGCGGGACACAGGAGGACACAGCAGGGACACAGCGGGGACACAGCACGGGAGACAGTGGGACACAGTGGGGACACAGAGGGACTCAGCGGTTACACAGCGAAGAAACACCAGGGACACAGCGGGACACAACGGAGACACAGCAGGGACACAGTGAGACAAAGCGAGGACACAGCGGGACACAGCGTGGGATACAGCGGGGGACAGCGGTGACACACCGGCGGACAGCGGGGACACAGCGGGACACAGCGGGACACAGCAGGGGACACAGCGGGACACAGTGGGGGACACAGCGGGGGACACAGCGGGACACAGCGGGACACAGCGGGGACACATCAGGGGACACAGCAGGACACAGAGGGGAACAAAGGGGCACACAGCAGGACACAGTGGGACACAGCAGGGTACACAGCGGGACACAGCAGGGACACAGCGGGACACCAGCGGGGCACAGCAGGGACACAGTGGGTTCACAGCCTGGACACAGTGTGGGACACAGCGAGGACATAGCGGGACACAGAGTGATACACAGAGAGGACACAGCGTGACACATGGGGACAAACTGGGACACAGCGGGTGACCCAGCGTGGACACAGCGGGACACAAATGGGGAAACAGCAAGGACACAGCGGGACACAGTGGGACACAGCGGGGACACAGCCGGGGACACAGCCGGGGACACAGCGGGACACAGCAGGGGACACAGCGGGGACACAGCGGGACACAGTGGGACACAGCCGGGACACAGCAGGGGACACAGCGGAAAAAAGCGGGACACAGCCAGGGACACAGCCGGGGACACAGCAGGACACAGCAGGGGACACAGTGGGGACACAGCGGGACTGAGTGGGGACACAGCGGGACACAGCGGGACACATCGGGGGACACAGCAGGACACTGCGGGGTACACAGCAGGACACAGCGAGACACAGTGGGACACAGCGGTGACACAGCAGTGGACACAGCGGGAAAGAGCGGGACACAGCTGGGGACACAGCCGGGGACAAAGCGGTACACAGCGGGGGACAGCGGGGACACAGGGGGAACACAGCTAGACACAGCGGGGGACACAGCGAGGACACAGCGGGGTCACAGGGCGGACACAGCGGGACACAGCGGGACAAAACGGGACACAGAGGGGGATACAGCGGGGGACAGCGGGGACGCAGCAGTACACAACGGGGACACATCAGGACACAGCAGCAACACAGCGGAACACAGCGGGGGACACAGCGGGACACAGCCTGGGACTGAGCGGGACACAGCGTGGACACAGCGGGACACAGCGAGACACAGCTGTGACAAAGCGGCGACACAGCGGGACACATCGGGACACAGTGAGACACAGCGGGGACACAGCGGGGGACAGAGGGGACACACCGGTGGACAACGGGGACACAGCAGGACAGCGCGGTGGTCACAGTGGGAAACAGGGGAAACACAGGGGGACACTGGGGGCGACACAGAGGGACACAGCAGGACACAGCGGGACAGAGCGGGGACAGAGCGGGGACACAGCGGGGGACACAGTGGGGAACACAGCGGTAAACAGCGAGGGACACAGCGGGACTCAGCTGGGGACACATCAACGGACACAGCGGGACACAGCGGGGGACACAGGGGAACACAGCGGGACAGAGCCGGACACAGCTGGGGACACAGCGGGTGACACAGCTTGGGAAACAGCGGGAAACAACGGGGGACACTGCGAGGACACAGCAGGACACAGGGGGGACACAGAAGGAAACAGCGGGGTACACAGAGGCGGACACAGCGGTACACATCGGGACACAGCGGGGACACAGCAG
>NW_012284772.1:0-7386 GCF_000151885.1 Dipodomys ordii | reverse complement strand
GGGTCACAGCGAGGAATAGTGGGGGACACAGCGGGGGACACAGCGGGATACAGAAGGACACAGCGAGGACACAGCGGGACACAGGAGGACACAGCAGGGACACAGCGGGGACACAGCGGGGGAGACAGTGGGACACAGTGGGGACACAGAGGGACTCAGCAGTTACACAGCGAAGACACACCAGGGACAGAGCGGGACACAGCGGAGACACAGCAGGGACACAGTGAGACACAGCGAGGACACAGCGGGACACAGCGTGGGATACAGCGGGGGACAGCGGTGACACACCGGCTGACAGCGGGGACACAGTGGGACACAGCGGGACACAAAGGGACACAGCAGGGACACAGCGGGGGACACAGTGGGACACAGCGGGGTACACAGCGGGAAACAGAGGGGACACAGCAGGGACACAGTGGGAAACAGTGGGACACAGCGGGGACAGAGAGATATAGCAGTTACACAGCGAGGACACACCAGGGACACAAAGGGACACAGCGGGGACACAGCAGGACACAGAGGGACCCAGCGAGGACACAGTGGGGACACAGCAGGACACAGCGGGGGACACAGAGGGGGACACAGAGGCAGACACATCTGGACATATCGGGACACAGCGGGGACCCAGCGATGACACAGCGGGACACAGCGGGGAACACAGCGGGGAACACAGCAAGACACAGCGGGACACAGCGGGGGACATAGCATGGACACAGCGGGTCACAGCGGGGAAATAGTGGGGGACACAGCGGGGGGACACAGCGGGGATACAGAAGGACACAGCGGGACACAGGAGGACACAGCGGGGACACAGCGGGGACACAGCGGGGGACACAGTGGGACACAGCTGGGGATACAGAGAGGACACAGCGGGACACAGCGGGACACAGCGGGACACAGCGGGGGACACAGCGTGACACAGTGTGGGACACAGCGGGGACACAGCAGGACACAGCGGGGACACAGCAGGACACACCGGGACACAGCGGGGACATAGCAGGACACAGCGGGACACAGCGGGGACACAGCAGGGGACACAGCGGAAAAGAGCGGGACACAACCGGGAACACAGCCGGGGACACAGCGGGACACAGCAGGGGACACAGCGGGGACACAGCGGGACTCAGTGGGGACACAGCGGGACACAGCGGGACACAGCGGGGGACACAGCAGGACACTGCGGGGTACACAGCGGGACACAGCGAGACACAGTGGGACACAGCGGTGACACAGCAGTGGACACAGCGGGAAAGAGCGGGACACAGCGGGGGACACAGCCCGGGACAGAGCGGGACACAGCGGGGGACACAGCAGGAACAGCGGGGTACACAGAGGCAGACACAGCGGTACACATAGGGACACAGCGGGGACACAGCGGGACACAGCCGGACACAGCACGGACACAGCAGGACACAGCAGGGACACAGCAGGGACACAGCGGGGGACACAGTGGGACATAGCGGGGACACAGAGGGACTCAGCGGTTACACAGAGAGAACACACCAGGGAAACAGGGAGACACAGCGGAGACAAAGCGGGGACACAGTGAAACACAGGGAGGACACAGCGGGACACAGCAGAGGACACAGCGGGGGACAGCGGTGACAGACCGGCGGACAGCGGGCACACAGCGGGACACAGCGGGACACAGCGGGGGACACAGCGGGACACAGTGTGGGACACAGCGGGGGACACAGCGGGACACAGCTGGGAACACAGCGAGGACACAGCGGGACACAGCGGGGGACACAGGGTGGACAGCGGGGACACACATGCAGACAGAGGGGACACAAAGGGACACAGCGGGGGACATCGGGGACACAGCGGGACACAGCGGGACACAGCAGGGACACAGCAGTGACACAGCGGGTCACAGCGGGGACAGTGTGGGACACAGCGAGGACACTGCGGGACACAGAAGGATACACAGAGAGGACACAGCATGACACATGGGGACACAGCGGGGGACACAGAGAGGACAGAGCGGGACACAAATGGGGACACAGCAAGGACACAGCGGGACACAGCGGGAAAGAGCGGGACACAGCGGGGGACACAGCTGGGGACACAGCGGGACACAGCAGGACACAGCGGGGGACACAGCAGGGACACATCTTGTCACAGCAGGGACACAGCGGGACACAGCGGGGACACAGCGGGGACACAGCGGGGGACACAGTGGGGGACACAGCAGTAAACAGCGGGGGACACAGCGGGACTCAGCGGGGGACACAGCAAAGAACACAGCGGGACACAGCAGGGGACACAGGGGAACACAGCGGGACACCGCCGGACACAGCTGGGGACACAGCGGGTGACACAGCGGGGAAAACAGCGGGAAACAGCGGGGGACACAGCGAGGACACAGCAGGACACAGTGGGGGACAAGCAGGACACAGCGGGGTACACAGAGGCTGACACAGCGGTACACATCGGGACACAGCGGGGACACAGCGGGGACACAGCGGGGACACAGCGGGCCACAGCGGGACACAGCGGGGACACAGCAGGACACAGGGCTGCACTCAGCGGGAGAGAGTGGAAAACAGCAGGGACACAGCGGGGCCACAGCGGGACATCGCAGGGACATAGCGAGGACAGAGCGAGACACAGAGGTACACAGCGAGGGACACAGCGGGGGACACACCGGGGGAGAGCAGGCACACAGCGGGACACAGCGGGACACAGCGGGGAACACAGTGGGACACACAGCGGGACACAGCGGGACACAGCGGGGGACACAGCATGGACACAGCGCGTCACAGCGGGGAAATAGTGGGGGACACAGCGGGGGCCACAGCGGGATACAGAAGGACACAGCGAGGACACAGCGGGACACAGGAGGACACAGCAGGGACACAGCGGGGACACAGCACGGGAGACAGTGGGACACAGTGGGGACACAGAGGGACTCAGCGGTTACACAGCGAAGAAACACCAGGGACACAGCGGGACACAACGGAGACACAGCAGGGACACAGTGAGACAAAGCGAGGACACAGCGGGACACAGCGTGGGATACAGCGGGGGACAGCGGTGACACACCGGCGGACAGCGGGGACACAGCGGGACACAGCGGGACACAGCAGGGGACACAGCGGGACACAGTGGGGGACACAGCGGGGGACACAGCGGGACACAGCGGGACACAGCGGGGACACATCAGGGGACACAGCAGGACACAGAGGGGAACAAAGGGGCACACAGCAGGACACAGTGGGACACAGCAGGGTACACAGCGGGACACAGCAGGGACACTGCAGGGGCACAGTGGGAAACAGCAGGACACAGCGGGAGACAATGCGGGACAAACCGGGATACAGGGGGACACAGCGATGGACACAGCGGGGGACACAGAGCTGCACTCAGCGGGAGAGAGTGGAACACAGCAGGGACACAGCGGAGCCACAGTGGGACATCGCAGGAACAAAGGGAGGACAGAGCGAGACACAGAGGTACACAGCGAGGGACACAGCGGGGGACAGTGGGGACAAACCGGGGAACAACGGGGAAACAGCGGGACACAGCTGGGACACAGCGGGGACACAGCGGCACACAGCGGGGGACACAGTGGGACACAGCAGGGGATACAGCGAGGACACAGAGTGCACATAGGGGGACACTGCGGGACACAGTGGGACACAGCAGGGACAGAGAGGGACATAGCAGTTGCACAGCGAGGACACACCAGGGACCTAGCGGGACACAGCGGGAACACAGCCGGGACACAGCGGGACCCAGCGGGGACACAGCAGGGACACAGCGGGGACACAGCGGGCCAAAGCGGGGGACACAGAGTCGGACACAGCAGGACACAGCGGGACACAGGGGGACAGAGCGGGACACAGCGAGAACACAATGGGACACAGCGGGACACCGTGGGGGACACAGCAGGGGACACAGCGGGACACAGCGGGGGACACAGCGGGACACAGCGGGAGACACAGCGGGACACAGCGGGACAAGAGGGGACAAAGCAGGGGACAAAGCGGGGACACAACGGGACACAGCGGAACAAAACGGGACACAGCTGGACACAGCGGGGACACAGCAGGGGACACAGCGGGGACAGCGGGGACACAGGGGGGACACAGCGAGACACAGCGGGGGACACAGCGAGGACACAGCAGGGACACAGAGTGGACAAAGCGGGACATAGCGGTACATATCGGGACTCAGCGGTACACAGAGGGGGATACAGCGGGGGACAGCGGGGACACCCCTGGGGACAGCAGGGACACAGCGGGACACAGGGGGGACACAGCGGGGACACACCGGAGACACAGCGGGACACACCGGGGACACAGCGGGGACACAACGGGACACAGCGGGGGACATCGGGGACACAGCGGGACATAGCGGGACACAGCAGGGACACAGCGAGGACACAGCGGGACACAGAGGGATACACAGAGAGGACACAGCGTGACACATGGGGACACAGCGAGACACGGCGGGGGACACAGCGAGGACACAGCGGGGACACAGGGGGGACACAGCGGGACACAGCGGGACACAACGGGACACAGCGGGACACAGAGGGGGATACAGCCGGGGACACAGCGGGGTACAGCGTCACACTGTGGGGACACTGCAGGGGACACAGCGGGACACAGCGGGTGGGACAGCGGGGACACATTGGGGTACACAAAGGGACACACCGGGGGACACTGTAGCGGACACAGTGGGACTTATCGGGACACAGCGGGGCACAGCGGGGAACACAGTGGGGGACACAGCGGGACACAAGCGGGGAAATAGTGGGGGACACAGCAGGGACACAGCAGGGACACAGCGAGGACACAGCGAGGACACAGGGAGGACACAGCGGGGACACAGCGGGGACACAGCGGGGGACACAGTGGGCCACAGCTGCGGATACAGCGATGATACAGCAGGGACACTGCGGGACACAGCGGGTCACAGTGGGGAAATAATGGGGGACACAGCGGGATACAGAAGGACACAGCGAGGACACAGCGGGGACATAGGGTGACACTGCGGGACACAGTGGGACACAGCTGGGACACAGAGGGACAAAGAGGTTACACAGCCAGGACACACAAGGGACACAGCGGAACACAGCGGGGACACAGCGGGGACACAGCGGGACACAGCGGGACACAAAGAGGACACATTGGGACACAGCGGGGGATACAGCTGGGGACAGCGGTGACACACCGGCGGACAGCGGGGACACAGCGGGACACAGCGGGACACAGCGGGGGACACAGAGGGGGACACAGTGGGACACAGCTGCGGACACAGTGGAACAGCGATGACACAGGGGGATACAGTGGGACACAGCGGGGACACAGCGGGACACAGCGGGGGACACAGGCCGACAAAGCATGTCACAGCGGGACACAGCGGGAAACAGCAGGACACAGCGGGGGCACACCGGGACACAGCGGGGGTCACAGCAATAACACAGCGGGACACAGGAGGACACAGCGGGGACACAGCGGGGACACAGCGGGGGACACAGCTGGGGATACAGCGTGGACACAGCAGGGACACTGCGGGACACAGCGTTTCACAGCGGGGAAATAGTGGGGGACACAGCAGGGTACACAGCAGGATACAGAAGGACACAGCAAGGACACAGCGGGGACATAGAGGGACACTGCGGGACACAGCGGGGACAAAGAGGGACATAGAGATTACACAGCGAGGACACACCAGGGACACAGCGGGACACAGCGTGGACACAGCGGGGACATAGCGGGACACAGCGGGACCCAGCGGGGACACAGCAGGGACACAGCGGGACACAGCGTGGGACATAGAGGCGGACACAGCAGGACACAGCGGGCCACAGCGGGGACCCAGCAGGACACAGCGGGGGACACACCGGGGGAGAGCAGGCACACAGTGGGACACAGCGGGACACAGCGGGACACAGAGGGCCACAGCGGGGAACACAGCGGGACACATAGCGGGACACAGCGGGACACAGCGGGGGACACAGCATGGACACAGCGGGTCACAGCGGGGAAATAGTGGGGGACACAGTGGGGGACACAGCGGGATACTGAAGGACATAGCGAGGACACAGCGGAACACAGGACACACAGCGGGGACACAGCGGGGACACAGCGGGGGACACAGTGGGACACAGCGGAGACACAGCGGGACTCAGCGGTTACACAGCAAGGACACACCAGGGACACAGCAGGACACAGCAGAGACACAGCAAGGGCACAGTGAGACACAGCGAGGACACAGCGGGACACAGCGTGGGCTACAGCGGGGGACTGCGGTGACACACCCGCGGACAGCGCGGACACAGCGGGACACAGCGGGACACAGCGGGGGACACAGCGGGACACAGTGGGGGACACAGCGGGGGTCAAAGCGGGACACAGTGGGGGATAGAGCGAGGACACTGTGGGACACAGCGGGGGATATAGCGAGGACACAGCGTGACACAGCGGGGGACACAGAGGGACACAGGAGGACACAGCGGGGACACAGCGGGGACACAGCGGGGGAGACAGTGGGACACAGCGGGGACACAGAGCGACTCAGCTGTTACACAGCGAAGACACACCAGGGACTCAGCGGGACACAGCGGAGACACAGCAGGGACTCAGTGAGACACAGCTAGGACACAGCGGGACACAGCGTGGGATACAGCAGGGGACAGCGGTGACACGCCGGCGGACAGCGGGGACACAGCAGGACACAGTGGGACAAAGCAGGGGACACAGCAGACACAGTGGGGGACACAGCGGAACACAGCGGGGGACACAGTGGGGGACACAGCAGTAAACAGCGGGGGACACAGCGGGACTCAGCGGGGGACACAGCAAAGAACACAGCGGGACACAGCGGGGGACACAGGGGATCACAGCGGGACACCGCCGGACACAGCTGGGGACACAGCGGGGTACACAGAGGCAGACACAGCGGTACACATCGGGACACAGCGGGGACACAGCGGGGACACAGCGGGCCACAGCGGGCCACAGCGGGGACACAGCAGGACACAGAGCTGCACTCAGCAGGAGAGAGTGGAACACAGCAGGGACACAGCGGGGACACAGCAGAACATCGCAGGAACAAAGCGAGGACAGAGCGAGACACAGAGGTACACAGCGAGGGACACAGCGGGGGACACACCGGGGGAGAGCAGGCACACAGCGGGACACAGCGGGACACAGCGGGGAACACAGTGGGACACACAGCGGGACACAGCGGGACACAGCGGGGGACACAGCTGGACACAGCGGGGACACAGCGGGGGACAGCGGGGACACACATGCGGACAGCGGGGACACAACGGGACACAGCAGTGGACATCGGTGATACAGCGGGACACAGCGGGGACACAGCGGGGACACAGCGGGGACACAGCGGGGGACACAGTGGACACAGCTTGAT
>NW_012284771.1:0-2272 GCF_000151885.1 Dipodomys ordii | reverse complement strand
ACAGCGAGACACAGCGGGACCCAGCGGGGATACAGCAGGGACACAGCGGGACACAGCGGGGGACACAGCGGGACACAGCGGGGGTCAGAGCAGGACACAGCATGGACACAGTGGGACACAGCGTGTCACAGCGGGGACACAGTGTGGGACACAGCGAGGACACAGCGGGAAACAGAGGGATACACAGAGAGGACACAGCGTGACACATGGGGACACAGCGGGACACAGCGGGGGACACAGAGAGGACACAGCGGGACATGAATGGGGACACAGCAAGGACACAGCGGGACACAGCAGGAAAGAGCGGGACACAGCGGGGGTCACAGCCGGGGACACAGCGGGGTACAGCGGCACACAGTGGGGACACAGCGGTGGACACAGCATGGGACACAACGGGTGATACAGCGGGACACAGTGGGGTACACAAAGGGACACAGCGGGGGACACTGTAGCGGACACAGTGGGACTTATCGGGACACAGCGGGACACAGCGGGGAACACAGAGTGGGACACAGCGGGACACAGTGGGGAAATAGTGGGGGAGACAGCGGGGGACACAGCGGGATACAGAAGGACACAGCGAGGACACAGGGGGACACAGGAGGAAACAGCTGGGACACAGCGGGGGACACAGCGGGGGACACAGCGGGACACAGCTGCGGACACAGCGAGGACACAGCAGGGACACTGCGGGACACAGCGGGACACAGCGGGGGACACAGCGGGACACAGCGGGGGACAGAGCGGGACACATCGTGGACACAGCGGGACACAGCGGAGGACACAGCGGAGGACACAGAGCTGCACACAGCGGGAGAGAGTGGAACACAGCACGGACACAGCAGGGACACAGGGGGACATAGCGGGGACAAAGCGAGGACAGAGCGGGACACAGAGGTACACAGCGAGGGACACAGCGGGGGACAGTGGGGACAAACCGGGGAAGAACGGGGACACAGTGGGACACAGCTAGGACACAGCGGGGACACAGCAGGGGACACAGCGGAACAAAGCGGGACACAGTGGGGACAGAGTGGGACACAGCGGGGACACAGTGGGGGACACAGCGAGGACACAGCGTGGACACAGCGGGACACACCGGGGACACAGCGGGGACACAGCGGGACACAGCAGCAACACAGCGGAACACAGCGGGGGACACAGCGGGACACAGCCTGGGACAGAGCGGGACACAGCGTGGACACAGCGGGACACAGCGAGACACAGCAGTGACAAAGCGGCGACACAGCGGGACACATCGGGACACAGTGGGACAAAGTGGGGACAGAGGGGACACACCGGTGGACAACGGGGACACAGAAGGACAGCTCGGGGGTCACAGTGGGAAACACCGGGGACTCAGAGGGACACAGTGGGACACAGCGGGACAGAGCGGGGACACAGCGGGGACAAAGCGGGGAACACAGTGGGGACACTGTGGTAAACAGCGGGGGACACAGCGGGACTCAGCTGGAGACACATCAAAGGACACAGCGGGTGACACAGAGGGGGAAACAGCGGGTGACTCAGCGATGACACAGCAGTTCTCAGCGGGATACACAGAGGCAGTCACAGTGGTACACATCGGGACCCAGCGGGGACACAGTGGGACTCAGTGGGACACAGCGGGGACACAGCGGGACATCCCGGGGACAAAGCGTGGACAGAGCGGGACACAGAGGTACACAGCGAGTGACACAGCGGGGCACAGTCGGGACAAACCGGGGAGCAACGGGGACACAGCGGGACACAGCTGGGACACAGCGAGGACACAGCGGGACACAGCGGGGACACAGTGAGTACACAGCGGGACACAGCCGGACACAGCAGGACACTGAGGGGAACACAGCGCGGGACACAGCGGGAAAGAGCGGGACACAGTGTGGGACATAGCCGGGGACACAGTGAGACACAGCGGGACACATTGGGGGACACAGCAGGACACTCCAGGGTACACAGCGGGGGACACAGCGGGACACAAATGGGGACACAGAAAGGACACAGCGGGACACAGCGGGAAAGAGCGGGACACAACGGGGGACACAGCAGGATAAAGCGGGACACAGTGGGGACAGAGTGGGACACAGCGGGGACACAGCGGGGGACACAGTGGGGACACAGCGGGGACACAGCGGGACACACCGGGAACACAGCGGGGACACAGCGGGACACAGCAGCGACACAGCGGAACACAGCGGGGGACACAGCGGGACACACCCTGGGACAGAGGGGGAAACAGCGTGGACACAGCGGGACACAGCGAGACACAGCA
>NW_012284770.1:0-11439 GCF_000151885.1 Dipodomys ordii | reverse complement strand
TGGGACACATCGGGGATACAGCAGGGACACAGCGGGACACAGCGGGGGACAGAGCAGGATATAGCAGGGGACACAGCGGGACACAGCGGTTACACAGCGTGACAGAGCGGGGAACACAGCGGGACACAGCGGGACACAGCGGGGACAAAGCAGGACAAAGCGGGGACACAGTGGGGACACAGCGGGGGACACAGTGGGACAGAGCGGGGACACAGAGGGACTCAGCGGTTACACAGCGAGAACACACCAGGGACAAAGCGGGACACAGCGGAGACAAAGCGGGGACACAGTGAGACACAGCGAGGACACACCGGGGTACAACGGAGGACACAGTGGGGGACAGCGGTGACACAACGGCGGACAGCGGGGACACAGCAGAACACAACGGGACACAGCGGGGGACAACGGGGACACAGCGGGACACAGCGGGGGACACAGAGAGGACACAGCGGGACACAAATGGGGACACAGCAAGGACACAGCGGGACACAGTGGGAAAGATCGGGACACAGCGGGGAACACAGCCGGGGACACAGCGGGACACAGCGGGGTACACAGCAGGGACACATTCGGTCACAGCGGGGACACAGTGGGGGACACAGCAAGAACACAGCGGGACAGAGGGATACACAGAGAGGACACAGCGTGACACATGGGGACCCAGCGGGACCCAGCGGGGGACCCAGCGAGGACACAGCGGGACACAAATGGGACACAGCAAGGACACAGCAGGACACAGCGTGAAAGAGCGGGACACAGCGGGGGACACAGCCGGGGATACAGCGGGACACAGCGGGGACACAGCTGGGACACAGCGGGACACAGTGGGGACACAGCAGGACACAGCGGGACACATCGGGCGACACAAGAGGACACTGCGGGGTACACAGCGGGACACAGCGGGACACAAAGGGACACAGCAGGGACACAGCGGGGGACACAGCGGGACACAGCAGGGACACAGCGGGGACACAGCGAGACACAGAGTGACACAGCGTTGACACAGCGTGTACACAGCGGGACACAGCGGGGCAAACAGAAGTGGACACACCAGAACACAGCGGGACACAGCGCGACACAGCGGGACACAGCGGGGACACATCGAGGACACAGTGGGATACAGCGGGGAACACAGTCGGGGACAGAGCAGGACACGGCGGGACACAGCATGGGACACAGCATGGACACAGCAAGTCACAGCGGGGAAATAGTGGGGGACACAACCGGACACAGCGGGACACAGCAGGGGACACAGCGGGACACAGCCGGACACAGTGGGGACAGAGCGGGACACAGCGGGGACACAGCGGGGGACACAGCGGGGCACAAAGTCAAACATCACGGGATACAGCGGAACATAGTGGGGACAGAGCGGGGGACACAGCGGGTGACACAGCGGGGACACAGCGGTTGACAGTGGTGACACAGCTGGGGACAGCGGGGACACACCGGGACACAGCGGGGGACAGCGGGGACACAGGGGGGACACAGCGAGACACAGCGGGGGACACAGCGAGGACACAGCGGGGACACAGGGGGGACACAGCGGCACACAGCGGGACAAAAAGGGACACAGCGGCACACAGATGGAGATACAGCGGGGGACAGCGGGGACACCCCTGGGGATAGCAGGGACAAAACGGGACACAGCGGAGGACAGTGGGGACACAGCGGGACACAGCGGGGACACACCGGGGACACAGCGGGGACACAACGGGACACAGCGGGGGACATCGGGGACACAACGGGACACAGCGGGACACAGCGGGACACAGCAGGGACACAGCAGGACACAGCGGGTCACAGCGGGGACACAGTGGGGGACAGCGCGGGGGTCACAGTGGAAAACAGCGGAAACACAGGGGACACAGGGGGGACACAGCGGGACACAGCAGGACACAGTGGGGACAGAGCGGGACACAGCGGGGACACAGTGGGGGACACAGCGGGGGACACAGCGGGGGACACAGCGGTTGACAGAGGTGACACAGCGGGGGACAGCGGGGACACACCGGGACACAGCGGGGGACAGCGGGGACTCAGGGGGGACACAGCGAGACACAGTGGGTGACACAGCGAGGACACAGCGGGGACACAGGGAGACAACACGGGACACAGCGGAACACAGAGGGGGATACAGCGGGGGGACAGCGGGGACACCCCTGGGGACAGCAGGGACATAGCGGGACACAGCGGGGGACAGCGGGGACACAGCAGGACACAGCGGGGACACACCGGGGACACAGCGGGACACACCGGGGACACACATGCAGACAGCGGGGACACAATGGGACACAGCGGGGGACATCGGGGACACAGCGGGACACAGCAGGACACAGCAGGGACACAGCAGGGACACAGCGGGACACAGAGGTATACACAGAGAGGACACAGCGTGACACATGGGGACACAGCGGGACACAGCGGGGGACACAGAGAGGACACAGCGGGGCACAAATGGGTACACAGCAAGGACACAGCGGGACACAGCGGGAAATAGCGGGACACAGCGGGGACACAGCCGGGGACACAGCGGGGTACAGCGGAACACAGTAGGGACACAGCAGGGGAAACAGCGGGGGACACAACGGGTGACACAGCAGGACACAGTGGGGTACGCAAAGGGACACAGTGGGGGACACTGTAGCGGAAGAGTGGGACATATCGGGACACAGCGGGACACAGCGGGGAACACAGCGGGAGACACAGCGGGACACAGCGGGGAAATAGTGGGGGACACAGCGGGGGACACAGCGGCATACAGAAGGACACAGCGAGGACACAGCGGGACACAGGATGACACAGCGGGGACACAGTGGGGGACACAGTGGGACACAGCGGGAGACATAGCATGGACACAGCGGGTCACAGCGGGGAAATAGTGGGGGACACAGCGGAGGGCACAGCCGGATACAGAAGGACACAGCGAGGACACAGCGGGACACAGGCGGACACAGCGGGGACACAGCGGGGACACAGCGGGGGACACAGTGGGACACAGCTGGGGATACAGCGAGGAAACAGCAGGGACACTGCCGGACACAGCATTTCACAGCGGGGAAATAGTGGGGGACACAGCGGGGGACACAGCGGTATACAGAAGGACACAGCGAGGACACAGTGGGGACATAGGGGGACACTGCGGGACATAGCGGGGACACAGAGGGACATAGAGATTACACAGCGAGGACACACCAAGGACACAGCGGGACACAGCGTGGACACAGCGTGGACACAGCGGGACACAGCGGGGACACAGCGGGGACACAGCGGGACACAGCGTGGGACATAGAGGCGGACACAGCAGGACACAGCGGGCCACAGCGGGGACACAGCAGAACACAGCGGGACACAGTGGGGGACACACCGGGGGAGAGCCTGCACACAGCGGGACACAGCGTGACACAGTGGGACACAGCGGGACACAGCGGGGAACACAGCGGGACACACAGCGGGACACAGCGGGACACAGCAGGGGACACAGCATGGACACAGCAGGTCACAGCGGGGAAATAGTGGGGGACACAGTGGGGGACACAGCGGGATACAGAAGGACACAGCGAAGACACAGCTGGACACAGGAGGACACAGTGGGGACACAGTGGGGGACACAGTGGGACACAGCGGGGACACAGAGGGACTCAGCGGTTACACAGCACGGCCACACCAGGGAAACAGCAGAACACAGCGGAGACACAGCAGGGACACAGTGAGACACAGCGAGGACACAGAGGGAAACAGCGTGGGCTACAGCGGGGGACAGCGGTGACACACCCGCGGACAGCGGGGACACAGCGGGACACAGTGGGGGACACAGCGGGGGACACAGCGGGGGACAAAGCGAGGACACAGTGGGACACAGAGGGGGACAGAGCGAGGACACAGCGGGACACAACGGGGGACACAGCAGGGGACTCAACGGGACACAGCGGGGGTCACAGCGGGACACAGCGGGACACAGAGGGGACAAAGCAGGGGACAAAGCGGGGACACAGCAGGACACAGCGGGACAAAACGGGACACAGCTGGACACAGCGGGGACACAGCATGGGACACAGCGGGGGACAGCGGGGACACAGCCGGACACAGCGAGGACACAGCGGGACACAGCGAAGACACAGCGGGACCCAGAGGGGACACTGCTGGGGACAGCAGGGAGACACAGCGGGGACACAGCGGGACACAGCGGGGGACACAGAGGTGGACACAGCAGGACACAGCGGGAGAAAGTGGGACACAGCGGGGACACAGCGCGGACACAGCGGGACAAAGCGGGACACAGCATGGACACAGCGGGATAAAAGTGTGGAAAAAGTGGGGGACACAGCGGGGGACACAGCGGGATACAGAAGGACACAGCGAGGACACAGCGGGACACAGGAGGACACAGCGGGGACACAGCGGGGACACAGCGGGGGACACATTGGGACACAGCGGGGACACAGAGGGACTCAGCAGTTACACAGCGAAGACACACCAGGGACACAACGGGACACAGCGGACACACAGCGGGGACACAGCGGGACACAGCGAGGACACAGCGGGACACAGCGGGGGATACAGCGGGGGACAGCGGTGACACACCGGCGACAGCGGGGACACAGCAGGACACAGCGGGGGACACAGCGGGACACAGTGGGGGAAACACGGGGGACACAGGGGGAAACAGCGGGGGACACAGGCCGACAAAGCAGGACACAGCGGGACACAGCGGGAAACAGCAGGAAACAGCGGGGGACAAACCGGGACACAGCGTGTGTCACAGCAAGAACACAGCGAGACACAGGAGGACACAGCGGGGACACAGTGGGGACACAGCGGGGGACACTGTGGGACACAGCGGGGGACACAGCGAGGACACAGCGGGGACATAAGGGGACACTGCTGGACACAGTGGAACACAGCGGGGACACAGAGGGACATAGCAGTTACACAGCGAGGACACACCACAGACACAGCGGGACACAGCGGGACACAGCGGGGACACAGCGAGACACAGCGGGACACAGCGGGGACACTGCAGAGAAACAGCGGGACACAGTGGGGGACACAGCGGGACACAGCGGGGGACAGAGCAGGACACAGCATGGACAAAGTGGGACACAGCGGGGGACACAGCTGGGACTCAGCGGGTCAACAGCGGGGACACAGTGCGGGACACAGCGAGGACACAGTGGGACACAGAGTGATACACAGCGAGGACACAGCGTGACACATGGGGACACAGCGGGACACAGCGGGGGACACAGAGAGGACACAGCGGGACACAAATGGGGACACAGCAAGGACACAGCGGGACACAGCGGGAAAGAGCGGGACACAGCCGGGGACACAGCCGGGGACACAGCGGGACACAGCAGGGGACACAGCGGGGACACAGCGGGACACAGTGGGGACACAGCGGGACACAGCGGGACACATCGGGGGACACAGCAGGCCACTGCGGGGTACACAGCGAGACAAAGTAGGACACAAAGGGACACAGCAGGGACACAGCGGGGGACAAGGCGGGACACAGTGAGGACACAGCGGGACACAGGAGGACACAGCGGGACAAAGCGGGGACACAGCAGGGGACACAGCAGGACACAGAGGGGACACAGAGGGACTCAGCGGTTACAGAGCGAGGACACACCTGGGACACAACGCGACGCAGCGGAGACACAGCAGGGACACAGTGAGACACAGCGAGGACACAGCGGGACACAGCGTGGGATACAGCGGGGGACAGCGGTGACACACCGGCGGACAGCGGGGACACAGCAGGACACAGCGGGACACAGTGGGGGACACAGTGGGACACAGCGGGGGACACAGCGAGGACACAGCGGGACACGGCGGGGACACAGCTGGGGACAGCGGGGACACACATGCGGACAGCGGGGACACGACAGGATACAGCGGTGGACATCGGGGACACCGAGGGGACACAGCAGGGACACAGCGGGTCACAGCCTGGAAACAGTGGGGGACACAGCGAGGACACAGCGGGACACAGAGTGATACACAGAGAGGACACACCGTGACACATGGGGACACATCGGGGCACAGCAGGTGACTCAGCGAGGACACAGCAGAACACAAATGGGGACACAGCAAGGACACAGCGGTACACAGCGGGGACACAGCCGGGGACACAGCTGGACACAGCAGGGGACACAGCGGGGACACAGCGGGACACAGTAGGACACAGCGGGGACACAGCAGGGGACACAGCAGGAAAGATTGGGACACAGCGGGGGACACAGCCGGGGACACAGAGGGACACAGCAGGGGACACAGCGGGGACACAGCGGGACACAGTGGGGACACAGCGGGACACAGCGGGGGACACAGCCGGGGACACAGTGGGACACAGCATGGGACACAGCGGGGACAGAGCAGGACACAGTGGGGACACAGCAGGACACATCGGGGGACACAGCAATACACTGCAGGGTACACAGCGGGACACAGCGGGACACAGCGGGATCACAGCAGGAGACACAGCAGGACACAGAGGGGAACAAAGGGGGCACACAGCGGGACACAGTGGGACACAGCGGGGTACACAGCGGGACACAGCAGGGACACTGCAGGGGCACAGTGGGAAACAGTGGGACACAGCGGGGGACAATGCGGGACAAACCGGGATACAGGGGGACACAGCGATGGACACAGCGGGGGACACAGAGCTGCACACAGCGGGAGAGAGTGGAACAAAGCAGGGCCACAGCGGGGCCACAACGCGACATCCCAGGAACAAAGCAAGGATAGAGCGGGACACAGAGGTACACAGCGAGGGACACAGGGGGGGACAGTGGGGACAAACTGGGGAACAACGGGGACACAGCGGGACACAGCTGGGACACAGCGGGGACACAGCGGCACACAGCGGGGGACACAGTGGGACACAGCAGGGAATACAGCGAGGACACAGAGGGGACATAGGGGGACACTGCGGGACACAGTGGGAGACAGCGGGGACACAGAGGGACATACCAGTTACACAGCGAGGACACACCAGGGACACAGCGGGACACAGCGTGGACACAGCCGTGACACAGCGGGACCCAGCGGGTACACAGCCAGGACCCAGGGGGACCCAGCGGGGACACAGCAGGACAAGCAGGGGACACAGATGCGGACACAGCAAGACACAGGGGGACACAGCGGAACAGAGCGGGACACAGCGAGAACACAACGGGACACAGCGGGACACAGCGGGGGACTCAGCAGGGGACACAGCGGGACACAGTGGGGGACACAGCGGGACACAGCGGGACACAGAGGGGACACAGCGGGACACAGCGTGGACACAGCAGGGGACAGGGTGGGGGACAGCGGGGACACAGCCGGACACAGCAGGACACAGTGGGAAACAGCGGGGACACAGCAAGGACACAGTGGGACACAGCGAAGACACAGCGGGATACAGAGGGGACACAGCAGGGGACAGCACGGAGACACAGCAGGGACACAGCGGGGACACATCGGTACACAGCGGGACACAGCCGATACACAGCAATACACAGCGGGACACAGCGGGAAACACAACCCGACACAGAGGGGGACACAGCGGGACACAGCGGGACACAGTGGGGACAGAGCGGGACACAGCGGGGACACAGCAGGGGACACAGCAGGGCACAAAGTCAGACACCACGGGATACAGCGGAACATAGCGGGGACACAGCGGGGACACAGCGGGGGACACCGCAGGGGACACAGCGGGTGACAGCGGTGACACAGATGGGGACAGCGGGGAAACCCCGGGACACAGCGGGGGACAGCGGGGACACAGGGGGGACACAGCGAGACACAGCGGGGGACACAGCGAGGACACAGCGGGGACACAGTGGGGACACAGCGGGACACAGAGGGACACAGCGGGGGACAGAGGGGGATACAGCGGGGGACAGCGTGGACACACCTGGGGACAGCAGGGACACAGGGGGACACAGCGGGGGACAGCGGAGACACAGCGGGACACAGCGGCGACACACCGGGGACACAGCGGGACACAGCGGGGACACAGCGGGGACACAACGGGAAACAGCAGGGGACATCGGGGACACAGCGGGAAACAATGGGAAAGAGCGGGACACAGCGGGGACACAGCCGGGGACATAGCGGAATACAGCAAGACACAGCGGGGGACACAGCAGGGACACATCTGGTCATAGCGGGGACACAGTGGGGGACACAGCAAGGACACAGCGAGACACAGAGGGATACACAGCGAGGACACAGCGTGACACATGTTGACACAGTGGCACCCAGCGGGGGACCCAGCGAGGACACAGCGGGACACAAATGGGGACACAGCAAGGACACAGCAGGACACAGCGTGAAAGAGCGGGACACAGCAGGGGACACAGCCAAGGACACAGCGGGACACAGCAGGGGACACAGCGGGGACACAGCGGGACACGGTGGGGACAAAGCGGGACACAGCGGGACACATCGGGCGACACAGCAGGACACTGCGGGATACACAGCCGGAAACAGCGGGACACAAAGGGACACAGCAGGGACACAGCGGGGGACACAGCGGGACACAAAGGGGGACACAGCGTTACACAGCGGGTACACAGCGGGACACAGCGGGGACACAGCAGGAGACAAAGCAGGACACTGAGGAAAACAAAGGGGGCACACAGCGGGACACAGAGGGGTACACAGCGGGACACAGCGGGGACACAGCAGGGGCACAGTGGGAAACAGTGGGACACAGCAGAGGACAGAGCGGGAGACACCGGGATACAGCGAGACACAGCGGGAGTCACAGCAGGGGACACAGAGTCGCACACAGCGGGAGAGAGTGGAACACAGCAGGAACACAGCGGGGACACAGCGGGACATCGCGGGGACAAAGCGAGGACAGAGCGGGACACAGAGGTTCACAGCGAGGGACACAGCGGGGGACAGTGGGGGCAAACTGGGGACCAACGGGGAATCAGCGGGACACAGCTGGGACACAGCGAGGACACAGCGGGACACAGCCAGACACAGCAGGACACAGAGGGGAACACAGCGGGGGACATAGCGGAACAGAGCGGGACACAGTGGGGTACACAGTGGGACACATCGGGGATACAGCAGGGACACAGCGGGACACAGAGGGACACAGCGGGGGACAGAGCAGGATATAGCAGGGGACACAGCGGGACACAGCGGGGACACAGTGGGACAGAGCAGGGAACACAGCGGGATATAGCAGGGGACACAGCGAGGACAAAGCGGGACCCAGAGGGACACAGCAGGGGACACAGCAAGGCCACAGCGGGACACAGCGGGACACAGTGGGGGAAACAGCAGGGGACACAGCAGGACACAGGGGGACACAGCGGGACACAGCGGGGACACAGCGGGGGACACAGCGAGGACACAGCGGGGGATACAGCGGGACACAAAGGGGGACACAGCGTTACACAGCGGGGACACAGCGGGACACAGCGTGGACACAGCAGGGGACACAGCAGGACACAGAGGGGAACAAAGGGGGCACACAGCGGGACACAGTGGGACACAGCGGGGACACAGCAGGGGCACAGTGGGAAACAGCGGGACACAGCGGGGGACAGAGCGGGACACACCGGGATACTGCGGGACACATCGGGGGACACACCAGGTGACACTGAGCCGCACACAGCGGGAGAGAGTGGACACAGCAGGGACAGAGCGGGGACACAGCGGGGGACCCATCGAGGACACAGCGTGACACATGGGGACACAGCGGGACACAGCGGGGGACCAAGCGAGGACACAGCGGGACACAAATGGGGACACAGCAAGGACACAGCGGGACACAGCGGGACACAAAGGGACACAGCAGGGGACACAGCCGGGGACACAGCGGGACACAGCAGGACACATCGGGGGACACAGCAGGACACTGCAGGGTACACAGCGGGACACAGCGGGACACAAAGGGACACAGCAGTGACACAGCGGGGGACACAGTGGGACACAGTGGGGTACACAGCGGGACACAGTGGGGATACAGCAGGGGCACGGTGAGAAACAGAGGGACACAGCGGGGGACAAAGGGGGGACACAGCGGAGGACACAGAGCTGCACACAGCGGGAGAGAGTGGACCACAGCACGGACCAAGCAGGGACACGGCAGGACATAGCGGGGACAAAGCGAGGACAGAGCGGGACACAGAGGTACACAGCGAGGGACACAGCGGGGGACAGTGGGGACAAACCGGGGAACAACGGGGACACAGCGGGACACAGCTAGGACACAGCGGGGACACAGCGGGGACACAGCCGGGGACACAGTGGGACACAGCAGGGGATACAGAGAGGACACAGAGGGGACATAGGGGACACTGCGGGACACAGTGGGACACAGAGGGGACAGAGAGTCATAGCAGTTACACAGCGAGGACACACCAGAGACACAGAGGGACACAGCGGGGACACAACGGGGACACAGCGGGGCCACAGTGGGGGACACAGCGGTAAACAGCGGGGGACACAGCGGGACTCAGCGGGGGACACAGCAAAGAACACAGCGGGACACAGCGGGGGACACAGGGGAACACAGCGGGACACAGCCGGACACAGCTGGGGACACTGCGGGGGACAAAGCGGGGGAAACAGCGGGAAACAGCGGGGGACACAGCGAGGACACAGCAGGACACAGCGGGGGACACAGCAGGACACAGCGGGGTACACAGAGGCAGACACAGCGGTACACATCGGGACACAGCAGGGACACAGCGGGGACACAGCGGGCCACAGCAGGCCACAGCGGGGACACAGCAGGACACAGTGGGACACAGGGGGTACACACCGGGGGAGAGCAGGCACACAGCGGGACACAGCGGGACACAGCGGGACACAGCGGGGAACACAGAAGGGAAACAGCGGGACACAGCGGGACACAGCAGGGGACACAGCATGGACACAGAAGGTCACAGCGGGAAAATAGTGGGGGACACAGCGGGGGACACAGCGGGATACAGAAGGACACAGCGAGGACACAGCGGGACACAGGAGGACACAGCGGGGACACAGCGGGGACACAGCAGCGACACAGTGGAACACAGTGGGGACACAGAGGGACTCAGCGGTTACACAGCGAGGACACACCAGGGACACAGCAGGACACAGCGGAGACACAGCAGGGACACAGTGAGACACAGCGAGGACAGAGCGGGACACAGAGTGGGATACAGCGGGTGACAGCGGTGACACACCGGCGGACAGCGGGGACACAGCAGGACACAGCGGGACACAGCGGGACACAGCAGGAGACACAGCGGGACACAGTGGGGGACACAGCGGTGGACTCAGTGGGACACAGCGGGGGACACAGCGAGGACACAGAGGGACACAGCGGGGGACACAGCGGTGGACAACGCGGACACACATGCGGACAGCGGGGACACAACCGGACACAGTGGGGGACATCGGGGACACAGCGGGACACAGCGGGACACAGCG
>NW_012284769.1:0-2417 GCF_000151885.1 Dipodomys ordii | reverse complement strand
CGGGGTACACAGTGGCACACATCGGGGATACAGCAGGGACACAGCGTGTTACACAGCGGGGGACAGAGCAGGATATAGCGGGGGACACAGCGGGACACAGCGGGGACTCAGCGGGACAGAATGGGGAACACAGCGGGATATAGCAGGGGACACAACGAGGACAAAGCGGGACACAGCAGGGGACACAGCAAGGCCATAGCGGGACACAGCGGGACACAGCGGGGGACACAGCAGGGGACACAGCTGGACACAGGGGGACACAGCGAAACACAGCGGGGAAACAGCGAGGACACACCACGGACACAGCGGGACACAGAGGAGACAAAGCGGGGACACAGTGAGACACAGCGAGGACACAGCGGGACACAGCGGAGGACACAGCGGGGGACAGCGGTGACACAACGGCGGACAGCGGGGACACAGCGGGACACAGCGGGACACAGCGGGGGACACAGCGGAACACAGTGGGGGACACAGCGGGGGACACAGCGGGACACAGCTGGGGACACAGCGAGGACACAGCGGGACACAGCGAGCGACACAGCGGGGGACAGCCGGGACACACATGCAGACAGCGGGGACACAATGGGACACAGCGGGGTATATCGGGGACACAGCGGGACACAGCGGGACACAGCGGGACACAGCAGGGACACAGCAGGGACACAGCGGGTCACAGCGGGGACACAGTGGGGGACACAGCGAGGACACAGCGGGACACAGAAAGGATACACAGAGAGGACACAGCGTGACATATGGGGACACAGCGAGACACAGCGGGGGACACAGAGAGGACACAGCGGGACACAAATGGGGACACAGCAAGTACACAGCAGGACACAGCGGGAAAGTGGGGGACACAGCGTGGGACACAGCCGGGGACACAACGGGACACAGCGGGGACACAGCAAGGACACAGCGAGACACAGTGGGATACACAGCGAGGACACAGCGTGACACATGGGGACACAGCGGGTCCCAGCGGGGGACCCAGCGAGGACACAGCGGGACTCAAATGGGGACACAGCAAGGACACAGCAGGACACAGCGTGAAAGAGCGGGACACAGCGGTGGACACAGCCGGGGACAGAGCGGGACACAGCAGGGGACACAGCGGGTACACAGCGGGACACTGTGGGGACACAGCGGGACACAGCGGGACACATCGGGCGACACAGCAGGACACTGTGGGGTACACAGCGGGACACAGCGGGACACAAAGGGACACAGCAGGGACACAGCGGGGGACACAGCGGGACACAAATTGGGACCCAGCGTTACACAGCGGGACACAGCGGGGACACAGCAGGGGACACAGCAGGACACAGAGGGGAACAAAGGGGGCACACAGCGGGAAACAGTGGGACACAGCGGGGTACACAGCAGGACACAGTGGGGACACAGCAGGGGCACAGTGAGAAACAGCGGGACACAGCGCGGGACAAAGCGGGACACAGGGGGACACAGCGGGACACAGCAGGGACACAGCGGGACACAGCGGGGAAACAGCAGGGGCACAGTGGGAAACAGCAGGACACAGTGGGGGACAAAGCGGGAGACACCGGGATACTACGAGACACAGCGGGGGACACAGCAGGGGACACAGAGCCGCACACAGCGGGAGTGAGTGGAACACAGCAGGGACAGAGCGGGGACACAGCGGGGGACCCAGCGAGGACACAGAGGGACACAAATGGGGACACAGCAAGGACACAGCGGGACACAGCGGGAAAGAGCGGGACACAGCAGGGGACTCAGCCTGGGACACAGCGGGACACAGCAGGGGACACAGTGGGGAAACAGCGGGACACAGCGGGGTACACAGTGGGACACAGTGGGGATACAGCAGGGACACAGCGGGACACAGCGGGGGACAGAGAAGGATATAGCGGGGGACACAGCGGGACACAGTGGGGACACAGCGGGACAGAGCGGGGAACACAGAGGGATACAGCAGGGGACACAACGAGGACAAAGCGGGACAGAGAGTGACAAAGCAGGGGACACAGCGAGGACACAGCGGGACACAGAGGATACACAGAGAGGACACAGCGTGACACATGGGAAACAGCGGGACACAGCGGGTGACCCAGAGAAGACACAGCGGGACACAAATGGGGACACAGCAAGGACACAGCGGGACACAGCGGGGTACACAGCGGGACACAGCAAGACACAGCAGGGGCACAGTGGGAAACCGCTGGACACAGCGGGGGACAAAGCGGGACACACCGGGATACAGCAGGACATAGCTGGGGACACAGCGGAGGACACAGAGCTGCACACAGCGGGAGAGAGTGGAACACAACACGGACACAGCAGGGACACAGCGGGACATAGCAGGGACAAAGCGAGGAGAGAGCGGGACACAGAGGTACACAGCGAGGGACACAGCGGGGGACATTGGGGACAAACCG
>NW_012284768.1:0-30726 GCF_000151885.1 Dipodomys ordii | reverse complement strand
CGGGGGACACAGCAGGACACTGCAGGGTACACAGGGGGTACACAGCGGGACACAAAAGGACACAGCAGGGACACAGCGGGGGACACAGTGGGACACAGCGGGGTACACAGCGGGACACAGCGGGGACACAGCAGGGGCACAGTGGGAGACAGCGGGACACAGCAGGGGACAAAGCGGGACACACCGGGACACAGCGGGACACAGCGGGGGACACAGCGGAGGACACAGAGCTGCACACAGCAGGAGAGAGTGGAACATAGCACGGACACAGCAGGGACACAGCGGGAAATAGCAGGGACAAAGCGAGGACAGAGCGGGACACAGAGGTACACAGCGAGGGACACAGCGGGGACAGTGGGGACAAACCGGGGAACAACGGGGACACAGCGAGAGACAGCTAGGACACAGCGGGGACACAGCGGGGACACAGAGGGGACACAGTGGGACACAGCAGGAGATACAGCGAGGACACAGCGGGTGACACCGCGGGGGAAACAGCGGGAAACAGCGGGGGACACAGCGAGGACACAGCAGGACACAGCGGGGGACACAGCAGGACACAGCGGGGTACAAAGAGGCAGACACAGTGGTACACATCGAGACACAGAGGGGACACACCGGGAAACAGCGGGGACACAGCGGGACACAGCGGGACACAGCGGGGACACAGGTGGACACAGCGGGACACAGCGGGGAAAACAGCGGGACACAGCGGGACACAGCGGGGGACACAGCATGTACACAGCGGGTCACAGTGGGGAAATAGTGGGGGACACAGCGGGGGACACAGCGGGATACAGAAGGACACAGCGAGGACACAGCAGGACACAGGAGGACACAGCGGGGACACAGCGGGGACATAGCGGGGGACACAGTGGGACACAGCGGGGACACAGTGGGTCTCAGCGATTACACAGCGAGGACACACCAGGGACACAGCGGGACACAGCGGAGACACAGCACGGACACAGTGAGACACAGCGAGGACACAGCGGGACACAGCGGGGACACAGTGGGACACACCGGGGACAAAGCCGTACGCAGCGGGGACACAGCGGGACACAGCGGGACACAGCAGGGGACACAGCGGGACACAGCAGGAGACACAGCAGGACACAGTGCGGGACACAGCGGGGGACACAGTGGGACACAGCGAGGGACACAGCGAGGACACAGCGGGACATAGCGGGGGACACAGAGGGGGAAAGCGGGGACACACATACGGACAGCAGGGACAAAACGGGACACAGTGGGGGACATCGGGGACACAGCGGGACACAGCGGGGATACAGCAGGGACACAGCGCTCACAGCCAGGACACAGTGGGGGACACAGCGAGGACACAGCGGGATACAGAGGGAGACACAGGGAGGACACAGCGAGACACATGGGGACACAGCGGGACACAGCGGGTGACCCAGCGAGGACACAGCGGGACACAAATGGGGACACAGCAAGGACACAGCAGGCGACACAGCAGGACACAGGGAGACACAGCGGGACACAGCGGGGTCACAGCGGGGGACACAGCGGGACACAAAGGGGGACCCAGCGTTACACAGCGGGGACACAGTGGGACACAGCAGGGACACAGCAGGGGACACAGCAGGGGACACAGCAGGACACAGAGGGGAACAAAGGGGGCACACAGCGGGACACAGCGGGGGACACAGCGGGACAGAGCGGGACACAGTGGGGACAGAGTGGGACACAGCGGGGACACAGCGGGGGACACAGCGGGGACACAGCGGGACACACCGGGGACACAGAGGGGACACAGCGGGACACAGCAGCGACACAGCGGAACACAGCGGGGGACACAGCGGGACACAACCTGGGACATAGCGGGACACAGCGTGGACACAGCTGAGACACAGCAGTGACAAAGCGGTGACACAGCGGGACACATTGGGACACAGCAGGACACAGCGGTGGACAGCGGGGGCACACCGGTGGACAACGGGGACACAGCAGGACAGCGCGGGGGTCACAGTGGGAAAGAGCGGGGACACAGGGGGACACAGCGGGACACAGCGGGACAGAGCGGGGAACACAGCGGGATATAGCAGGGGACACAACCAGGACAAAGCGGGACACAGAGGGACACAGCAGGGGACACAGCAAGGCCACAGCGGGACACAGCGGGACACAGCGGGGGACACAGCCAGGGACACAGCGGGACACAGCAAGGGACACAGCGGGGACACAGCGGGACACAGTGGGGACACAGCGAGGACACAGAAGGACACATCGGGTTACACAGCAGGAAACTGCCCGATACACAGCGGGACACAGCGGGACACAAAGGGACACAGCAGGGACACAGCGGGAGACACAGCGGGACACAGTGGGGGACACAGTGGGGGACACAGCGGGACACATCTGGGGACACAGCGAGGACACAGCGGGACAAAACGGGGGACACAGCGGGGGACAGCGGGGACACACATGCACACAGCGGGGACACAACGGGACACAGCGGGGGACATTGGGGACACAGCGGGACACAGCTGGACACAGCGGGACACAGCAGGGACACAGCAGAAACACAGCGGGTCACAGCGGGGACACAGTGTGGGACACAGCGAGGACACAGCGTGTCACAGAGGGATACACAGAGAGGACACAGCGTGACACATGGGGACACAGCGGGACACAGCGGGGGACACAGAGAGGACACAGCGGGACACAAAGGGGGACACAGAAAGAACATAGCGGGACACAGCGGGAAAGAGCGGGACACAGCGGGGGCACAGCCGGGGACAGGACGGGACACAGCAGGGGACACAGCGGGGACACAGCGGGACACAGTGGGGACACGGCAAGAAACAGCGGGATACAAAGGGACAAAGCAAGGACACAGCGGGGGACACAGCGGGACACAAAGGGGGACACAGCGTTACACAGCGGGGACACAGCGGGACACAGCGGGGGACACAGAGACGCACACAGCGGGAGAGAGTGGAATACAGCAGGGACACAACGGGGACACAGCGGGACATCGCGGGGACAAAGCGAGGACATAGCGGGACACAGAGGTACACAGCGAGGGACACAGCGGGGGACAGTGGGGACAAACCGCGGAATAACGGGGACACAGCGGGACACAGCTGGGACACAGCAAGGACACAGCGGAACACAGCGGGGACACAGCGAGTACACAGCGGGACACAGTAGGGTACACAGTAGGACACATCAGGGATACAGCAGGGACACAGCGGGACACAGCAGGGGACAGAGCAGGATATAGCAGGGAACACAGCGGGACACAGCGGGGACACAGCGGGACAGAGCAGGGAACACAGCGGGATATAGCAGGGGACACAGCGAGGACAAAGCGGGACACAGAGGGACACAGCAGGGGACACAGCAAGGCCACAGCGGGACACAGCGGGACACAGCGCGGGACAGAGCAGGGGACACAGCAGGACACAGGGGGACAGAGCGGAAATCAGCTGAGACACAGTGGGGGACACAGCGGGACACAAAGGGGGACGCAGCGTTACACAGCGAGGACACAGCGGGACACAGCGGGGACACAGCAGGGGACACAGCAGGACACAGAGGGGAACAAAGGGGCACACAGCAGGACACAGTGGGGGACACAGCGGGCTAAAGCGGGACACAGTGGGGACAGAGTGGGACACAGCGGGGACACAGCAGGGGACACAGCGGGACACACCGGGGACACACCGGGGACACAGCGGGACACAGCAGCGACACAGCGGAACACAGCGGGGGACACAGCGGGACACAGCCTGGGACAGAGCGGGACAAAGCTTGGACACAGCGGGACACAGCGAGACACAGCAATGACAAAGCGGCGACACAGCGGGACACATCGGGACACAGCGGTACACAGCAGGGGACAGAGGGGACACACCGGTGGACAACGGGGACACAGCAGGACAGCGCGGGGGTCACAGTGGGTAACAGCGGGGACACAGGGGGTGATACAGAGGGACACAGCAAGACACAGCGGGACAGAGTGGGGACACAGCGGGGACCAAGCGGGGGACACAGTGGGGGACTCAGCGGTAAACAGCGGGGGACACTGCGGGACTCAGCTGGGGACACATCAAAGGACACAGCGGGTGACACAGCATGGAAAACAGCGGGACACAGCGGGGACACAGCGGGACACAGCGGGACCCAGCGGGCACACAGCGGGACACAGCGGGACACAGCGGGGGACACAGCAGGGGACACAGCCGGGGACAGCGGGGACACAGAGGGACACAGCAGGACACAACGGGGAAACAGCAAGGACACAACAGGACACAACGTGACACAGTTGGGGACACAGCAGGGGACACAGCAGGACACAGCGGGAGACACAGCGAGACACAGCGGGGACAAAGCGGGGAACAAAGCGGGGACACAGCGGGACACAGCGGGATAAAACGGGACACAGCTGGACACAGCGGGATCACAGCAGGGGACACAGCGGTGGACAGCGGGGACACAGCCGGACACAGCAGGACACAGCGGGAAACAGCGGGGACACAGCGAGGACACAGTGGGACACAGCGGGACACAGAGGGGACACAGCGGGGACAGCAGGGAGACACAGCGGGGACACAGCGGGGACCCAGCGGAACACAATGGGGACACAGCAGGGGACAGCAGGGAGACACAGCAGGGACACAGCGGGGACACATAGATACACAGCGGGACACAGGGGGTACAGAGCAGGACACAGCGGGACACAGCAGGAAACACAACCGGACACAGTGGGGAACACAGCGGGACAGAGCGGGGGACACAGCGGGACAAAGCGGGGACAAAGCGAGGACAGAGCGGGAAACAGAGTTACACAGCGAGGGACACAGCGGGGGACAGTGGGGACAAACCCGGGAACAACAGGGACACAGCGGGACACAGCTAGGACACAGCCGGGACACAACGGCACACAGCGGGGACACATCGGGTCACAGCAGGGGACACAGCGAGCGACAGCGGGGACACACATGCGGACAGCGGAACAAAGCGGGGGACACAGTGGCTGACACAGCAGGTGACACAGCGGGACACAGCGGGGTACACAGTGGAACACAGCGAGGACACAGCGGGACACAGCAGCACACAGCAGGGACACAGCGGGTGACACAGTGGGGGACACAGCCGGTGACACAGCGGGACACAGCGGGACACAGCGGAGACACAGCGGGACACAGCGGGGGACACAGAGGCCGACAAAGCAGGACACAGCGGGACACACCGGGAAACAGCAGGACACAGCTGGGGACACACCGGGACACAACGGGGGTCACAGCAAGGACACAGCGGGACACAGGAGGACACAGCAGGGACACAGCGGGGACACAGTGGGGGACACAGTGGGACAGATCGGGGTATACAGCGAGGAAACAGTGGGGACATAGGGGGAAACTGCAGAACACAGTGGAACACAGCGGGGAAACAGAGGGAAATAGCAGTTACACAACGAGGACACACCAGGGACACAGCGGGACACAGCGGGGACACAGCGGGGACACAGTGGGACACAGCGGGGGACACAGCGAGGACACAGAGGGGACATAGGGGGACACTGCGGGACACAGTGGGACACAGCGGGGACACAGAGGGACATAGCATTTACACAGCAAGGACACAGCAGGGACAGAGCGGGACACAGCGGGGAACAGAGCAGGATATAGCGGGGGACACAGCGGGACACAGCTGGACAGAGCGGGGAACACAGCGGGATATAGCAGGGGACACAGCGAGGACAAAGCAGGACACAGAGTGAAACAGCAGGGGACACAGCAAGGCCACAGAGGGACACAGCTGGACACAGTGGGGGACACAGCAGGGGACACAGCAGGACACAGTGGGACACAGCGGGACACTGCGGGGACACAGCGGGGGACACAGCGAGGACACAGCGGGGGATACAGCAGGACAAAAAGGGGGACCCAGCGTTATACAGCGGGGACACAGCGGGTCACAGCAGGGGACAGAGCGGGGACACAGCGGGACACAGTGTGGACACAGCGGGACACAGCGGGACACATCGGGGGACACAGCAGGACACTTTAGGGGACACAGGGGGACACAGCGGGACACAAAGGGACACAGCAGGGAAACAGCGGGGGACACAGTGGGACACAGCGGGGTACACAGCGTGACACAGCGGGGACACAGCAGGGGCACAGTGGGAAACAGCGGGACACAGCGGGGGACAAAGCGGGACACACAGGGACACAGCAGGACACAGCGGGGGACAGAACGGAGGACACAGAGCTGCACACAGCGGGAGAGAGTGGAACACAGCACGGACACAGCAGGGACACAGCGGGACATAGCAGGGACAAAGCGAGGACAGAGCGGGACACAGAGGTACACAGCGAGGGACACAGCGGGGGACAGTGGGGACAAATCGGGGAACAACGGGGACACAGCGAGAGACAGCTAGGACACAGCGGGGACACAGCGGGGACACAGCAGGGGACACAGTGGGACACAGCAGGGGATACAGCGAGGACACAGAGGGGACATAGTGGGACACTGCGGGACACAGTGGGACACAGCGGGGACAGAGAGACATAGCAGTTATACAGCGAGGACACACCAGGGACACAGAGGGACACAGCGGGGACACAGCAGGGACACAGCGGGTGACACAGCGGTGGAAACAGCGGGAAACAGCGGGGGACACAGCGGGGGACACAGCGAGGACACAGCAGGACACAGCGGGGGACACAGCAGGACACAGCGGGGTACAAAGAGGCAGACACAGTGGTACACATAGGGACACAGAGGGGACACAGCGGGACACAGCGGGAAACAGCGGGACACAGCGGGACACAACGGGGACAAAGGTGGACACAGCGGGACACAGCAGGGAAAACAGCGGGACACAGCGGGACACAGCAGGGGACACAGCATGTACACAGCGGGTCACAGCGGGGAAAAACTGGGGACACAGCGGGGGACACAGCGGGATACAGAAGTACACAGCAAGGACACAGCGGGACACAGGAGAACACAGCGGGCACACAGCGGGGACACAGCGGGGGACACAGTGGGACATAGTGGGGACACAGAGGGTCTCAACGGTTACACAACGAGGACACACCAAGGACACAGTGGGACACAGCGGAGACACCGCAGGGACACAGTGAGACACAGCGAGGACACAGCGGGACACAGCGGGGACACAGTGGGACACAGCGGGGACACAGCGGGACACAGCGGTGACACAGCGGGACACAGCGGGACACAGTGGGGGACACAGCGGGACACAGCGGGGGACACAGCGGGACACAGTGCGACACAGCGGGGGACACAGCGGGAGACAGCGGGGACACACATGCGGACAGTGGGGACACAACGGGACACAGCGGGGGACATCGGGGACACAGCGGGACAAAGCGGGACACAGTGGGACACAGCGGGGACAAAGCAGGGACACACGGGTCACAGCGGGGACACAGTGGGGGACACAGCGAGGACACAGCGGGACACAAATGGGGACACAGCAAGGACACAGCGGGACACAGCGGGAAAGAGCGGGACACAGCTGGGGACATACCCGGGCACACAGCGTCACACAGGAGGGGACACAGCGGGGACACACAGGGGACTGCAGGCAAACAGCGGGACAGAGCGGAACACAGCAGGAAAAAGCGGGACACAGCAGGGAACACAGCGGGGGACACAGCGGGACACAGCGGAGACACAGCGGGGACACAGCGGAACACAGCGAGGACACAGCGGGACACAGCGGGACACAGCGTGGGATACAGCGGGGGACAGCGGTGACACACCGGCGGACAGCAGGGACACAGCGGGACACAGCGGGACACAGCGGGACACATCGGGGGACACAGCAGGACACTGCAGGGAGATACAGCGGGCACACAGCGGGGACACATCTGTACACAGCGCGACACAGCCGGTACACAGCAATACACAGCGGGACACAGCAGGAAACACAACTGGACACAGCGGGGGACACAGCGGGACACAGTGGGGACAGAGCGGGACACAGCAGGGACACTGTGGGGGACACAGCGGGGCACAAAGTCAGACACCACGGGATACAGTGGAACATAGCGGGGACACAGCGTGGGACACAGCGGGTGACACATTTGGGGACACAGCGGGTGACAGCGGTGACACAGCTGGGGACAGCGGGGACACACCGGGACACAGCGGGGGACAGCGGGGACACAGCGGGGACACAGGGGGGACACAGCGGGACACAGCGGGACAAAACGACACTGTGGGACACAGCGGGGACACAGCGGGGACACAACAGGACACAGCGGGGGACATCGGGGACACATCGGGACACAGCGGGACATAGCGGGACACAGCAGGGACACAGCGGGTCACAGCAGGGACACAATGGGGGACACAGCGAGGACACAGCGGGACACAGAGGGATACACAGAGAGGACACAGCGTGACACATGGGGACACAGCGGGACACAGCGGGGGACACAGAGAGGACACAGCGGGACACAAATTGGGACACAGCAAGTACACAGCGGGACACAGCGGGAAAGAGCGGGACACAGCCGGGGACACAGCGGGGTACAGCGGCACACAGTGGGGACACAGCGGGGGACACAGCAGGGGACACAATGGGTGACACAGCGGGACACAATGGGGTACACAAAGGGTCACAGCGGGAGACACTGTAGTGGACACAGTGGGACTTATCGGGACACAGCGGGACACAGCGGGGAACACAGCGGGGGACATAGCAGGACACAGCGGGACACAGGAGGACACAGAGGGGACACAGCGGGGGCCACAGTGGGTCACAACTGCGGATAAAGCGAGAACACAGCAGGGACACTGCGGGACTCAGCGGGTCACAGAGGGGAAATAGTGGGGGACACAGCGGGGGACACAGCAGGATAGAGAAGGACACAGCAAGGACACAGCGGGACACAGGAGGACACAGCAGGGACACAGCGGGGAAACACAGGGGGAAACAGTGGGACACAGCGGGGACACAGAGGGACTTAGCGGTTACACAGTGAGGACACACCAGGGACACACGGGGACACAGTGGGGACACAGCGGGGACCCAGCGGGACAAAGCGGGACCCAGCGGGGACACAGCGGGACACAGCGGGGGACACAGAGGCGGACACAGCAGGACACAGCGGGACCCAGCGGGAGACAGTGGGACACAGCGGGGACACAGCGAGGACACAGCGGGACACAGCGGGACACAGCGGGGAACACAGCGGGGAACACAGTGGGACACAGCTGGGGACACAGCATGGACACATCGGGTCACAGTGGGGAAATAGTGGGGGACATAGTGGGATACAGAAGGACACAGCGAGGACACAGCGGGATACAGGAGGACACAGCGGGGACACAGCGGGGACACAGCGGGTGACAGCGGTGACACAGCTGGGGACAGCGGGGACACACCGGGACACCGCGGGGGACAGCGGGGACACAGGGGGGACACAGCGAGACACATCGGGGGACACAGCAAGGACACAGCGGGGACACAGGGGGAACACAGTGGGACAGAGCGGGACAAAACGGGACACTACGGGACACAGAGTTGGATACAGCGGGGGACAGCGGGGACACCACAAGGGACAGCAGGGACACACCGGGACACAGCGGGGGACAGCGGGGACACAGCGGGACACAGCGGGGACACACCGGGGACACAGCAGGGACACAACGGGACACCGCGGGGGACATCGGGGACACAGCGGGACACAGCGGGACACAGCGGGACACAGCAGGGACACAGCAGGGACACAGCTGGTCACAGCAGGGACACAGTGGGGGACACAGCGAGGACACAGCGGGACACAGAGGGATACACAGAGTGGACACAGCGTGACACATGGGGACACAGAGGGAAACAGCGGGGGACACAGAGAGGACACAACGGGACAGAAAGGGGGACACAGCAAGGACACAGCGGGACACAGCGGGAAAGAGCGGGACAAAGCGGGGGACACAGCGGTACAGAGAGAGGACACAGTGAGACACAACGGGGGATACAGCGGGGGACAGAAGTGACACACCGGCGGACAGCGGGGACACAGCGGGACACAACGGGACACAGTGGGGGACACAGCGGGACACAGTGGGGGACACAGTGGGGGACACAGCGGGACACAGCGGGGGACACAGTGGAACACAGCGAGGACACAGCGGGACACAGCGGGGACACAGCGGGGACACAGCTGGGACACAGCAAGACACAGCGGGGGACACAGGCCGACAAAGCAGGACACAGCGGGACACAGCGGGAAACAGCAGGACACAGCGGGGGGACACACCGGGAAACAGCAGGGGTCACAGCAAGAACACAGCGGGACACAGGAGGACACAGCAGGGACACAGCGGGTACACAGCGGGGGACACTGTGGGACACAGCGATGGACACAGAGAGGACACAGCGGGGACATAGGGGGACACTGCGGGACACAGTGGAACACAGCGGGGACACAGAGGGACATTGCAGTTACACAGCGAGGACACACCAGAGACACAGCGGGACACAGCGGGGACACAGCGGGGACACATCGGGACACAGCGGGGATAAAGCATGGACACAGAGGGTCACAGCGGGGACAAAGCAGGGACACAGCTGGTCACAGCGGGGGCAGAGTGGGGGACACAGCAAGGACGCAGCGGGACAAAGAGGGTTACAAAGCGAGGACACAGCGTGACACATGGGGACACAGCGGGACACAGCGGGGGACCCAGCGAGAACACAGCAGGACACAAATGGGGACACAGCAAGGAGACAGCAGGACACAGCGTGAAAGAGCAGGACACAGCGGGGGACACAGCCGGGGACGCAGCGGGACACAGCAGGGGACACAGCGGGGACACAGCGGGGCACAGTGGGGACACAGCGGGACACAGAGGGACACATCGGGCGACACAGCAGGACACTGTGGGGTACACAGCGGGACACAGCAGGACAAGCAGGGACACAGTGGGGGATACAGCGGGACACAAAGGGGGACACAGCGTTACACAGCGGGGACACAGTGGGACACAGCGGGGATAAAGCAGGGGACACAACAGGACACACAGGGGAACAAAGGGGGCACACAGCTGGACACAGCAGGACACAGCGGGGACACAGCAGGGGCACAGTGGGAAAAAGCGGGACACAGCGGGGGACACAGCAGGGGACACAGAGCCCCACACAGCGGGAGAGAGTGGAACACAGCAGGGACACAGCGGGGACACAGCGGGACATCGCGGGGACAAAGCGAGGACAGAGCGGGACACAGAGGTACCACAGCGAGGGACACAGCGGGGGACAGTGGGGACAAACCGGGGAACAACGGGGACACAGCGGGACACAGCTGGGACACAGCGAGGACACAGCGGGACACAGCGGGGACACAGCGAGTACACAGCAGGACACAGCCGGACACAGCAGGACACAGAGGGGAACACAGCGGGGGACACAGCGGGACACAGCGGGACACAGCGGGGTACACAGTGGCACAAATCGGGGATACAGCAGGGACACAGCGGGACACAGCGGGGGACAGAGCAGGATGTAGCGGGGGACACAGCGGGACACAGCGGGGACACAGCGGGACAGAGAGAGGAACACAGCGGGATATAGCAAGGGACACAACGAGGACAAAGCGGGACACCGAGGGAAAAAGCCGGGGACACAGCAAGGCCACAGCGGGACACAGCGGGACACAGCGGGGGACAAAGCAGGGGACACAGCAGGACACAGGGGGACACAGCGGGACACAGCGGGGACACAGCGGGGGACACAGCGGGACACAAAGGGGGACCCAGCGTTACACAGGGGGACCCAGCGGGACCCAGCAGGGACACAGCAGGGGACACAGCAGGACACAGAGGGGAAAAAAGGGGGCACACAACGGGACACAGCAGGGGACACAGCGGAATAAAGCGGGACACAGTGGGGACAGAGTGGGACACAGCGGGAACACAGCGGGGGACACAGCGGGGACACAGCGGGACACACCGGGGACACAGCGGGGACACAGCGGGACACAGCAGTGACTCAGCGGAACACAGCGGGGGATACAGCGGGACACAGCCTGGGACAGTGCGAGGGTCACAGTGGGAAACAGCGGAGACACAGGGGGACACCGGGGGCGACACAGAGGGACAGAGCGGGACACAGCGGGACAGAGCGGGGCCATAGCGAGGACAAAGCGGGGGACACAGTGGGGGACACAGCGGTAAATAGCGGGGGACACAGCGGGACTCAGCTGGGGACACATCAAAGGACACAGCGGTTGACACAGCGGGGAAAACAGCAGGAAACAGCGGGGGACACAACGAAGACACATCAGGACACAGCGGGAGACACAGCAGGACACAGCGGGGTACACAGAGGCAGACACAGCAGTACACATCGGGACACAGCAGGGACACAGCGGGACACAGCGGGACACAGCGGGGACACAGCAGGACACAGTGGGGACACAGCGGGGACACAGCGGGGACACAGCGGGGGACACAGTGGGACCCAGCGGGGCACAGAGGGACTCAGCGATTACACAGTGAGGACACACCAAGGACACAGCCGGACACAGCGGAGAAAAAGCGGGGACACAGTGAGACACAGCGAGGACACAGCGGGACACAGCGGAGGACACAGCGGGAAACAGCGGGGGAAACAGCGGGGGACAGTGGTGACACACCGGCGGACAGCGGGACACAGCTTGGGACACAGCGAGGACACAGCGGGACACAGCGGGGGACACAGCGGGAAACAGAGGGACACAGCAGGGACAAAGCGGGTCACAGCGGGGACAAAGTGTGCGACACAGCTAGGACACAGCGGGACACAGAGGGATACACAGAGAGGACACAGCGTGACACATGGGGACACAGCGGGACACAGCATGGGACACAGAGAGGACACAGCGGGCCACAAATGGGGACACAGCAAGGACACAGAAGGACACAGCGGGAAAGAGCGGGACACAGCGGGGACACAGCCAGGGACACACCGGGACACAGCAGGACACAGCGGGGGATACAGCAGGGATACATCGGGTCACAGCGGGGACACAGTGGGGGACACAGCAAGGACACAGCGGGACACAGAGGGATACACAGCGAGGACACAGCGTGACACATGGGGACCCAGCGGGACCCAGCGGGGACACAAATGGGGACACAGCAAGGACACAGCAGTACACAGCGTGAAAGAGCGGGACACAGAGGGGGAAACAGCCGGGGACACAGCGGGACACAGCAGGGGACACAGCGGGGACATAGTGGGACACATTGGGAACACAGCAGGGACACAGCAGGACATCGCGGGGACAAAGCGAGGACAGAACGGGACACAGAGGTACACAGCGAGGGACACAGCGGGGGACAGTAGGGACAAACCGGGGAACAACGGGGACACAGCGGCACACAGCTGGGACACAGCGAGGACACAGCGGGACACAGTGGGGACACAGCAAGTACACAGTGGGACACAGCCGGACACAGCAGGACACAGAGGGGAACACAGCGGGGGACACAGCGGGACAGAGCGGGACACAGCGGGGTACACAGTGGCACACATCGGGGATACAGCAGGGACACAGCGGGACACAGCGGGGGACAGAGCAGGATGTAGCGGGGGACACAGCGGGACACAGCGGGGATACAGCGGGACAGAGCGGGGAACACAGCGGGATATAGCAGGGGACACAACGAGGACAAAGCGGGACACAGAGGGACACAGCAGGGGACAGAGCAAGGCCACAGCGGGACACAGCGGGACACAGCGGGGGACACAGAATGGTACACAGCAGAACACAGGGGGACACAGCGGGACACAGCGGGGACACAGCGGGGGACACAGCGGTAAACAGCGGGGGAAACAGCGGGACTCAGCTGGGGACACATCAAAGGACACAGCGGGTGACACAGCGGGGGAAACAGCGGGAAACAGCGTGGGACACAGCGAGGACACAGCAGGACACAGTGGGACACAGCGGGGACACAGCGGGGGACACAGTGGGACACAGCGGGGACACAGAGGGACTCAGCGGTTACACAGCGAGGACACACCAGGGACACAGCCGGACACAGCGGGACACAGCGGGGACACAGCAGGGGCACAGTGGGAAACAGCGGGACACAGCTGGGGACAAAGCGGGACACACCGGGATACAGCGGGACACAGCGGAGGACACAGCTGAGGACACAGAGGTGCACCCAGCGGGAAAGAGTGGATCACAACACGGACACAGCAGGGACACAGTGGGACATAGCATGGACAAAGCGAGGACAGAGCGGGACACAGTGGTACACAGTGAGGGACACAGCGGGGGACAGTGGGGACAAACCAGGGAACAACGGGGACACAGCGGGACACAGCTAGGACACAGCGGGGACACAGCGGGGACACAGCAGGGGACACAGAGGGACACAGCAGGGGATACAGCGAGGACACAGAGGGGACATAGGGGGACACTGCGGGACACAGTGGGACCCAGTGGGGACAGAGAGACATAGCAGTTACACAGCGAGGACACACCAGGGACACAGAGGGACACAGCGGGGACACAGCGGGGACACAGCGCGACCCAGCGGGGACACAGGGGGGACACAGCAGGATACAGCAGGGGACACAGAGGTGGACGCAGAGGCGGACACAGCGGGACACTGCGGGACAGATCGGGACACAGCGGGGACACAGCAAGGACACAGCGGGACACAGCAGGGACCACAGCGGGGAACACAGCGGGACACAGCTAGCATGGACACAGCGGGTCACAGCGGGGAAATAGTGGGGGACACAGCAGGGGACACAGCGGGATACAGAAGGACACAGCGGGACACAGTGTGGACACAGTGGGACATAGCGGGGTACACAGCGGGGTACACAGCGGGGACACAGCAGGGGCACAGTGCGAAACAGCGGGACACAGCGGAGGACAAAGCGGGACACAGCGGGACACAGCGGGGGACACAGTGGAGGACACAGAGCTGCACACAGCGGGAGAGAGTGGAACACAGCACGGACACAGCAGGGACACAGCGGGACTTAGCAGGGACAAAGCGAGGACAGAGCGGGACACAGAGGTACACAGCGAGGGACACAGCGGGGGACAGTGGGGACAAACCGGGGAACAACGGGGACACAGCGGGACACAGGTAGGACACAGCGGGGACACAGCGGGGACACAGCAGGGGACACAGTGGGACACAGCAGGGGATACAGCGATGACACAGAGGGGACATAGGGGGACACTGGGGGACACAGTGGGACACAGCGGGGACACAGAGGGACATAGCAGTTACACAGCGAGGACACACCAGGGACACAGCAGGACACAGCGGGGACACAGCGGGGGACACAGTGGGGGACACAACGGTAAACAGCGGGAGACACAGCGGGACTCAGCGGGGGACACAGCAAAGAACACAGCGGACACAGCGGGGGACATAGGGGAACACAGCGGGACACAGCCGGACACAGCTGGGGACACAGCGGGTGACACAGCGGGGGAAACATCGGGAAACAGCGGGGGACACAGCGAGGACACAGCAGGACACAGCGGAGGACACAGCAGGACACAGGGGGGTACACAGATGCAGACACAGCGGTACACATCGGGACAGAGCGGGGACACATCGGGGACACAGCGGGCCACAGCGGGCCACAGCGGGGACACAGCAGGACACAGTGGGACACAGCGGGGGACACACCGGGGAAGAGCCGGCACACAGCGGGACACAGCAGGACACAGCGGGGAACACAGCGGGAAACAAAGCGGGACATAGCGGGGACACAGCATTCACACAGCGGGTCACAGCGGGGAAATAGTGGGGGACACAGCGGGGGACACAGCGGGATACAGAAGGACACAGCGAGGACACAGTGGCACAGAGAAGGACACAGAGGGGACACAGCGGGGACACAGCGGAGGACACAGTGGGACACAGCCGGGACAAAGACAGAATCAGCGGTTACACAGCGAGGGCACAACAGGGACACTGCGGGGACACAGCGGAGACAAAGCGAGACACGTCGGGCCCCAGCGGGGAACACAGCGGGGACACAGCCGGGACACAGCGGGGGACACAACGAGGACCCAGTGGGACACAGCGGGGACCACAGCGGGCAAACAGCGGGACACAGCGGGGGACACAGCGAGGACACAGTGGGACACAGCGGGGACTCAGCAGGGACACAGCGTGACACAGCAGCGACACAGCGGAACACAGCGGGGGCCACAGCGGGACACAACCTGGGACAGAGCGGGACACAGCATGGACACAGCGGGACACAGCGAGACACAGCAGTGACAAAGCGGCGACACAGCGTGACACAGCGGGGACACAGCGGGGGACAGAGGGGACACACCGGTGGACAACGGGGACACACCAGGACAGCGCGGGGGTCACAGTGGGAAACAGCGGGGACACAGGGGAACACAGGGGGAGACACAGAGGGACACAGCGGGACACAGCGGGACAGAGCGGGGACACAGCAGGGACAAAGCGGGGGACACAGTGGGGGACACAGCGGTAAACAGCAGGGGACACAGCAGGACTCAGCTGGGGACACATCAAAGGACACAGCGGGTGACACAGCGGGGAAAACAGCGGGAAACAGCCGGGGGACACAGCGAGGGCACAGCAGCCCTCAGAGGTAACACAGCAGGACACAGCGGGGTACACACAGGCAGACACAGCGGTACACATCGGGACACAGCGGGGACACAGCGGGACACAGCGGAGACAAAGTGGGGACACAGTGAGACACAGTGAGGACTCAGCAGGACACAGCGGAGGACACAGCGGGGGACAGCCGTGACACACTGGCGGACAGCAGGGACACAGCGGGACACAGCGGAACACAGAAAGGGATAAAGCGGTACACAGTGTTGGACACAGCGGGGGACACAGCGGGACACAGCGAGACACAGTGGGTTACACAGCAGGGACACAGCGTGACACATGGGGACACAGCGGGACCCAACGAGGACACAGCGGGACACAAATGGGGACACAGCAAGGACACAGCAGAACACAGCGTGAAAGAGCGGGACACAGCGGGGGACACAGCCGGGGACACAGCGGGACACAGCAGGGGACACAGCGGGGACACAGCGGGACACAGTGGGGACACAGCGGGACACAGCGGGACACATCGAGTGACACAGCAGGACACTGCGGGGTACAGAGGGGGACACAGCGGGACACAGCGGGACACAGCAGGGACACAGAGGGGGACACAGCGGGACACAGTGGGACACAGCGTTACACAGCGGGGACACAGCGGGACACAAAGGGGGACACAGCGTTACACAGCGGGGACACAGCGGGACATAGCGGGGACACAGCAGGGGACACAGCAGGACACAGAGGGGAACAAAGGGGGCACACAGCGGGACACAGTGGGACACAGCGGGGTACACAGCGGGACACAGCGGGGACACAGCAGGGGCACAGTGGGAAACAGCGGGACACAGTGGGGGAAAAAGCAGGACACACCGGGATACAGCGGGACACAGCGGTGGCACAGCAGGGGACACAGAGCAGCACACAGCGGGAGAGAGTGGAACACAGCAGGGACACAGCGGGGACACAACGGGACATTGCAGGGACAAAGCGAGGACAGAGCAGGACCACAGATACACTGCGAGGGACACAGCGGGGGACAGTGGGGACAAACCGGGGAACAACGGGGACACAGCGGCACACAGCTGGGACACAGCGAGGACACAGCGGGACACAGCGGGGACACAGCGAGTACACAGCGGGACACAGCCGGACACAGCAGGACACAGAGGGGAACAGAGAGGGGGACACAGCGGGACAGAGCGGGACACAGCGGGGTATACAGTGGCACAATTCGGGGATACAGCAGGGACACTGCGGGGGACAGAGCAGGATATAGCGGGGGACACAGCGGGACACAGCGGGGACTCAGCGGGACAGAACGGGGAACACAGCGGGATATAGCAGGGGACACAACGAGGACAAAGCGGGACACAGAGGGACACAGCAGGGGACACAGCAAGGCCATAGCGGGACACAGCGGGACAAAACGGGGGACACAGCAGGGGACACAGCAGGACACAGGGGGACACAGCGAAACACAGCGGGGACACAGCAAGGACACACCATGGACACAGCGGGACACAGCCGAGACAAAGCGGGGACACAGTGAGACACAGCGAGGACACAGCGGGACACAGCGGAGGACACAGCGGGGGACAGCGGTGACACAACGGCGGACAGCGGGGACACAGCGGGACACAGCGGGACACAGCGGGGGACACAGCGGGACACAGTGGGGGAAACAGCGGGGGACACAGCGGGACACAGCTGGGCACACAGCGAGGACACAGCGGGACACAGCGGGCGACACAGCGGGGGACAGCCGGGACACACATGCAGACAGCGGGGACACAATGGGACACAGCGGGGTATATCGGGGACACAGCGGGACACAGCGGGACACAGCGGGACACAGCAGGGACACAGCAGGGACACAGCGGGTCACAGCCGGGATACAGTGGGGGACACAGCGAGGACACAGCGGGACACAGAAGGATACACAGAGAGGACACAGCGTGACATATGGGGACACAGCGGGACACAGCGGGGGACACAGAGAGGACACAGCGGGACACAAATGGGGACACATCAAGGACACAGCAGGACACAGCGGGAAAGAGGGGGACACAGCGTGGGACACAGCCGGGGACACAGCGGGACACAGCGGGGACACAGCAAGGACACAGCGAGACACAGTGGGATACACAGCGAGGACACAGCATGACACATGGGGACACAGCGGGTCCCAGCGGGGGACCCAGCGAGGACACAGCGGGACACAAATGGGGACACAGCAAGGACACAGCAGGACACAGCGTGAAAGAACGGGACACAGCGGGGGACACAGCCGGGGACAGAGCGGGACACAGCAGGGGACAGAGCGGGGACACAGCGGGACACTGTGGGGACACAGCGGGGCACAGCGGGACACAGCGGGGACACAGCAGGACACTGTGGGGTACACATCAGGACACAGCGGGACACAAAGGGACACAGCAGGGACACAGCAGGGGACACAGCGGGACACAAAGTGGGACCCAGTGTTACACAGCAGGGACACAGCGGGACACAGCGGGGACACAGCAGGGGACACAGCAGGACACAGGGGAACAAAGGGGGCACACAGCGGGACAGAGTGGGACACAGCAGGTTACACAGCAGGACACAGCGGGGACACAGCAGGGGCACAGTGAGAAACAGCGGGACACAGCGGGGGACAAAGCGGGACACAGGGGGACACAGCGGGACACAGCAGGGACACAGCGGGGGACACAGCGGGACACAAAGGGGGACACAGCGTTACACAGCGGGGACACAGTGGGACACAGCGGGGACACAGCAGGAGCACAGTGGGAAACAGCAGGACACAGCGGGGGACAAAGCGGGAGACACCGGGATACTACGGGACACAGCGGGGGACACAGCAGGGGACACAGAGCCGCACACAGAGGGAGTGAGTGGAACACAGCAGGGACAGAGCGGGGACACAGCGGGGGACCCAGCGAGGACACAGCGGGACACAAATGGGGACACAGCAAGGACACAGCGGGACACAGCGGGAAAGAGCGGGAGACCTCAGGGGACACAGCCTGGGACACAGCGGGCCACAGCAGGTGACACAGCGGGGAAACAGCGGGACACAGCGGGGTACACAGTGGGACACATCGGGGATACAGCAGGGACACAGCGGGGGACAGAGAAGGATATAGCGGGGGACACAGCGGGACACAGTGGGGACACAGCGGGACAGAGCGGGGAACACAGAGGGATACAGCAGGGGACACAACGAGGACAAAGCGGGACATAGAGGGACAAAGCAGGGGACACAGCGAGGACACAGCGGGACACAGAGAATACACAGAGAGGACACAGCGGGACACAAGGGAACACAGTGGGACACAGCGGGTGACCCAGAGAAGACACAGCGGGACACAAATGGGGACACAGCAAGGACACAGCAGACACAGCACGCGACACAGCGGGAACACAGCGGGTCACAGTGGGGACACAGCGGGACACAGCGGTACACATCGGGGGACACAGCAGGACACTGCAGGGTACACACCGGGACACAGCGGGACACAGTGGGACACAGCGGGGTACAAATGGGGACACAGCAAGGACACAGCAGGACACAGCGGGAAAGAGCGGGACACAGTGGGGGACAAAGTGGGACACAATGGGATACAGCGGGACACAGCAGGGGACACAGCAGGGACACAGCGGGGGACACAGTGGGACACAGCTGGGGATACAGCGAGGACACAGCAGGGACACTGCGGGACACAGCGTTTCACAGCGGGGAAATAGTGGGGGACACAGCGGGGGACACAGCGGGATACTGAAGGACACAGCGAGGACAGAGCGGGGACATAGGGGGACACTGCGGGACACAGCGGCGACACAGAGGGACATAGAGATTACACAGCGAGGACACATCAGGGACACAGCGGGACACAGCATGGACACAGCGGGTACACAGCGGGACACAGGGGGACACAGCGGGACACAGTGGGGACACAGCGGGGGACACAGCGGGGACACAGCGGGACACACCGGGGACACAGCGGGGACAGAGCGGGACACAGCAGCGACTCAGCAGAACACAGCGGGGGATACAGCGGGACACAGCCTGGGAAAGTGCGAGGGTCACAGTGGGAAACAGCGGAGACACGGGGGGACACCGGGGGCAACACAGAGGGACAGAGCGGGACACTGCGGGACAGAGCGGGGCCACAGCGAGGACAAAGCGGGGGACACAGTGGGGGACACAGCGGTAAATAGCGGGGGACACAGCGGGACTCAGCTGGGGACACATCAAAGGACACAGCGGTTGACAAAGCGGGGAAAACAGCAGGAAACAGCGGGGGACACAGCGAGGACACAGCAGGACACAGCGGGAGACACAGCAGGACACAGCGGGGTACACAGAGTCAGACACAGCAGTACACATCGGGACACAGCAGGGACACAGCGGGACACAGCGGGGACACAGCAGGGACACAGCCGGACACAGCGGAGACAAAGCGGGGACACAGTGAGACACAGCGAGGACACAGCGGGACACAGCGGAGGACACAGCGGGAAACAGCGGGGGACACAGCGGGGGACAGCGGTGACACACCGGCGGACAGCGGGACACAGCTGGGGACACAGCGAGGACACAGCGAGACACAGCGGGGGACACAGCGGGACACAGCCGGGGACACAGCGGGACACAGCAGGGGACACAGCGGGGACACAGCGGGACACAGGAGGACACAGCGGGGACACAGCGGGGACACAGCGGGGGACAGAGTGGGACACAGCGGGGACACAGACAGAATCAGCGGTTACAAAGCGAAGACACACCAGGGACACAGCGGGGACACAGCGGGGTACACAGCGGGACACAGCAGGGACACAGCAGGGGCACAGTGGGAAACAGTGGGACACAGCGGGGGACAAAGCGGGTCACACCGGGATACAGGGGGACACAGCGATGGACACAGCGGGGGACACAGAGCTGCACACAGCGGGAGAGAGTGGAACACAGCAGGGCCACTGCGGGGCCACAGCGGGACATCGCAGGAACAATGCGAGGACAGAGCGGGACACAGAGGTACACAGCGAGGCACACAGCAGGGGACAGTGGGGACAAACCGGGGAACAACGGAGACACAGCAGGGACACAGCAGGGACACAGCGGGTCACAGCGGGGACACAGTGGGGGACACAGAGATGACAAAGTGGGAGACAGAGGGATACACAGAGAGGACACAGCGTGACACATGGGGACACAGCGGGACACAGCGGGGGACACAGAGAGGACACAGCGGGACACAAATGGGGACACAGCAAGGACACAGCGGGACACAGCGGGAAAGAGCGGGACACAGCGGGGGACACAGCCAGGGACACAGCGGGACACAGCGGGACACAGCGGGGGACACAGCAGGGACACATCGAGTCACAGCGGGGACACAGTGGGGGACACAGCAAGGACACAGCGGGACACAGAGTGATACACAGCAAGGTCACAGTGTGGCACATGGGGACACAGCGGGACCCAGCGAGGACCCAGCGGGACACAAATGGGGACACAGCAAGGACACAGCAGGACACAGCGTGAAAGAGCGGGACACAGCGGGGGACGCAGCCGGGGACACAGCAGGACACAGCAGGGGACACAGGGGGAAAACAGCGGGACACAGTGGGGACACAGAGGGACACAGCGGGACATATCGTGTGACACAGCAGGACACTGGGGGTACACAGCGGGACACAAAGGACACAGCAGCGACACAGCAGGGACACAGCGGGACACAAAGGGGGACACAGCGTTACACAGCGGGGACACAACGGGATACAGCGGGGACATAGCAGGGGACATAGCAGGACACAGAGGGGAACAAAGGGGGCACACAGCGGGACACAGTGGGACACAGCGGGGTACACAGCGGGACACAGCGGGGACACAGCAGGGGCACAGTGGGAAACAGGGGGACACAGAGGGGGACAAAGCGGGACACACCGGGATACAGCGGGACACAGCGGGGGACACAGCAGGGGACACAGAGCGGCACACAGCGGGAGAGAGGGGAACACAGCAGGGACACAGCGGGGACACAGCGGGACATCGCCAGGAGAAAGTGAGGACAGAGCAGGACACAGAGGTATACAGCGAGGGACACAGTGGATGACAGTGGGGACAAACCGGGGAACAACGTGGACACAGCGGGACACAGCTGGGACACAGCGAGGACACACCGGGACACAGCGGGGACACAGCGAGTACACAGCGGGACACAGCCGGACACAGCAGGACACAGAGGGGAACACAGCGGGGGACACAGCGGGACACAGCGGGACACAGCGGGGTACACAGTGGCACACATCGGGGATACAGCAGGGACACAGCGGGACACAGCGGGGGACAGAGCAGGATATAGCGGGGAACACAGCGGGACACAGCGGGGACACAGCAGGACAGAGCGGGGAACACAGCGGGATATAGCAGGGTACACAACGAGGACAAAGCCGGACACAGAGGGACACAGCAGGGGACACAGCAAGGCCACAGCGGGACACAGAGGGACTCAGCGGGGGACACAACAGGGGACACAGCAGGACACAGGGGGACACAGTTGGACACAGCGGGGACACAGCGGGGGACACAGCGGGACACAAAAGGGGACCCAGCGTTACACAGCGGGGACACAGCGTGACACAGCGGTGACACAGCAGGACACAGAGGGGAAAAAAAGGGGCACACAGCGGGACACAGCGGGGGACACAGCGAGACAAAGCGGGACACAACGGGATACTGCGGGACATAGCGGGGTACACACCGGGACAAAGAGCCGCACACAGCGGGATAGAGTGGAACACAGCAGGGACAGAGCGGGGAAACAGCGGGGGACCCAGCGAGGACACAGCGTGACACATGCGGACACAGCGGGACACAGTGGGGGACCTGCGAGGACACAGCGGGACACAAATGGGGACACAGAAAGGACACAGCAGGACACAGCGGGAAAGAGCGGGACAAAGCAGGGGACACAGCCGGGGACACAGCGGGACACAGCAGGGGACACAGAGGGGACACAGCGAGACAGAGTGTGGACACAATGGGACACAGCGGGACACATCGGGGGACACAGCAGGACACTGCAGGGTACACCTCGGGACACAGCAGGACACAAAGGGACACAGCAGGGACACAGCGGGGGAGACAGTGGGACACAGTGGGGTACACAGCGGAGCACAGCAGGGACACAGCAGGGGCACAGTGGGAAACAGCGGGACACAGCGGGGGACAGAGCGGGACACACCGGGACACAGCGGGACACAGCTGGGGACACAGCGGAGGACACAGAGCTGCACACAGCGGGAGAGAGTGGAACACAGCACGGACACAGAAGGGACACAGAGGGACATAGCGGGAACAAAGCGAGGACAGAGCGGGACACAGAGGTACACAGCGAGAGACACAGCGGGGGACAGTGGGGACAAATCGGGGAACAACGGGGACACAGCGGGACACAGCTAGGACACAGCGGGGACACAGCGGGGACACAGCAGGGGACACAGTGGGACACAGCAGGGGATACAGCGAGGACACAGAGGCGACATAGGGGGACACTGCGGGACACAGTGGGACACAGCGGGGACAGAGAGATATAGCAGTTACACAGCGAGGACACACCAGGGACACAGAGGGACTCAGCGGCGACACAGCGGGGACACAGCAGGACACAGCGAGGACACAGCGGGACACAGGAGGACACAGCGGGGACACAGCGGGGACACAGCGGGGGACACAGTGGGACACAGCTGGGGATACAGCGAGGACACAGCAGGGACACTGCGGGACAAAGCGTTTCACAGCGGGGAAATAGTGGGGGACACAGCGGGTGACACAGCGGGATACTGAAGGACACAGCGAGGACAGAGCGGGGACTTAGGGGGACACTGCGGGACACAGCGGGGACACAGAGGGACATAGAGTTTACACAGCGAGGACACACCAGGGACACAGCAGGACACAGCATGGACACAGCGGGTACACAGCGGGACACAGCGGGACCCAGCGGGGACACAGCGGGGACACACGGGACCCAGCGTGGGACATAGAGGCGGACACAGCAGGACACAGCGGGCCACAGCGGGGACATAGCAGGACACAGCGGGACACAGCGGGACACAGCGAGACACAAGGGGAACACAGTGGGACACACAGCGGGACACAGCGGGACACAGCGGGGGACACAGCATAGACACAGCGGGGAAATAGTGGGGGACACAGAGGGATACAGAAGGACACAGCGAGGACACAGCGGGACAAAGGAGGACACAGCGGGGACACAGCAGGGACACAGCGGGTGACACAGTGGGACACAGCGAGGACACAGAGGGACTCAGCGGTTACACAGCTAGGACACACAAGGGACACAGCAGGACAGAGTGGAGACACAGCAGTGACACAGTGAGACACAGCGAGGACACAGCGGGACACAGCGTGGGACACAGCGGGACACAGTGGGGGACACAGCGGGGGACACAGCGGGGGACAGCGGGGACACACATGCGGACAGAGGGGACACAACGGGACACAGAGGGGGACATCGTTAACACAGCGGGACACAGCGGGACACAGCGGGACACAGCAGGGACACAGCGGGGGACACAGCGAGGACACAGTGGGACAAAGCTGGGAAACAGCGGGGGACACATTGGGACACTACGGGGACACAGAGGGACTTAGCGGTTACACAGTTAGGACACACCAGGGACACAGCGGGACACAGCGGGGACCCGGCGGGGACACAGCGGGAAACAATGGGACCCAGCGGGGACACAGCGGAGACACAGCGGGGGACACAGCAGGGTACACAGCGGGGGACAGCGGGGACACAGAGGGACACAGCAGGACAAAGCGGGGACACAGCTAGGACACCAGGGGATACAGCGGGACACAGCGGGGGACACAGCAGGGGACACAGCAGGGGACACAGTGGGACACAGCGGGGGACACAGCCGGACACAGCGGGACACAGCGGGGACAAAGCGGGGACACAGCGGGACATAGCGGGACAAAACGGGACACAGCTGGACACAGCGGGGACACAGCAGGGGACACAGCGGGGACACAGCAGGGGACACAGCGGGGGACAGCGGCGAAACAACCGGACACAGCAGGACACAGCGGGAAACAGCGGGGACACAGCGAGGACACAGCGGGACACAGCGGGACACAGAGGGGACACAGCGGGGGACAGCAGGGAGACACAGCAGGGACACAGCGGGGACACAGCGGAAAACAGTGGGGACACAGCGGGGGACAGCAGGGAGACACAGCGGGGACACAGCGGGGACACATCGGTACACAGCGGGACACAGGGGGTACACAGCAGGACACAGCGGGACACAGCGGGAAACACACCCGGACACAGAGGGGGACATAGTGGGACACAGCGGGATACACAGCGGGACTAAGCGGGACACAGTGGGGACAGAGTGGGACACAGCGGGGACACAGCGGGGGACACAGCGGGGACACAGCGGGACACACTGGGGACACAGCGGGGACACAGCGGGACACAGCAGCGACACAGCGGGACACAGCAGCGACACAGCGGAACACATCGGGGGACACAGCGGGACACAGCCTGGGACAGAGCAGGACACAGCGTGGACACAGCGGGACACAGCGAGACACAGCAGTGACAAAGCGGCGACACAGCGGGACACAGCGGGGGACAGAGGGGACACACCGGTGGACAACGGGGACACACCAGGACAGCGCGGGGGTCACAGTGGGAAACAGCGGGGACACAGGGGAACACAGGGGGCGACACAGAGAAACACAGTGGGACACAGCGGGACAGAGTGGGGACACAGCGGGGACTAAGCGGGGGACACAGTGGGGGACACAGCGGTAAACAGCGGGGGACACAGCGGGACTCAGCTGGGGACACATCAAAGGACATAGCGGGTGACACATCAGGGGAAACAGCGGGAAACAGCGGGGGACACAGAGGCAGACACAGCGGTACAATCGGGACACAGCGGGGACACAGCGGGACACAGCGGGACACAGCAGGGACACAGCAGGACCCAGCGGGGACCCAGCGGGGACCCAGCTGGGGACACAGTTGGACACAGCGGGGACACAGAGGGACTCAGCGGTTACACAGGGAGGACACACCAGGGACACAGCGGGACACAGCGCAGACAAAGCGGGGACACAATGAGACACAGCGAGGACACAGCGGGACACAGCGGAGGACACAGTGGGGGACAGCGGTGACACAACGGCGGACAGCGGGGACACAGCGGGACACAGCGGGGGACACAGCGGGACACAATGGTGGACACAGCGGGGGACACAGAGGGACACAGCTGGGGACACAGAGGGACACAGCTGGGGACACAGCGAGGACACAGCGGGGGACACAGCAGGGGACAGCGGGGACACACATGCAGACAGCGTGGACACAACGGGACACAGCGGGGGACATCGGGGACACAGCGGGACACAGCGGGACACAGCGGGACACAGCAGGGACACAACAGGGACACAGCGGGTCACAGCGGGGACACAGTGGGGGACACAGCGAGGACACAGCCGGACACAGAGGGATACACAGAGAAGACACAGCGTGACACATGGGGACACAGCGGGACACAGCGGGGGACACTGAGAGGACACAGCGGGACCCAAATGGGGACACAGCAAGGACACAGAAGGACACAGCGGGAAAGAGCGGGACACAGCGGGGGACACAACCGTGGACACAGCGGGACACAGCGTGACACAGCGGGGGACACAGCAGGGACACATCGGGTCACAGCGGGGACACAGTGGTGGACACAGCAAGGACACAGCGTGACACAGAGGGATACACAGCGAGGACACAGCTTGACACATGGGGACACAGCGGGACACAGCGGGGGACCCAGCGAGGACACAGCGGGACACAAATGGGGACATAGCAAGGACACAGCAGGACACAGCATGAAAAAGTGGAACACAGCGGGGGACACAGCCGGGGCCACAGCGGGACACAGCGGGGGACACAGATGCAGACACAGCAGAACACAGCGGGACACAGCGCGACACAGAGGGACACAGCGGGGACACAGCGAGGACACAGTGGGACACAGCGGGGAACACAGCGGGGGACACAGCGGGACACAGCGGGACACAGCGGGGGACACAGCATGGACACAGCAAGTCACAGCAGGGAAATAGTGGGGGACACAGCGGGGGACACAGCAGGATACAGAAGGACACAGCGAGGACACAGCGGGACACAGGAGGACACAGTGGGGACACAGCGGGGAAACAGTGGGGGTCACAGTGGGACACTGCGGGGACACAGAGGGTCTTAACGTTTACACAGTGAGGACACACCAGGGACACAGCGGGACACAGCGGGGACAGAGCGGGACTCAGCGGGACACAGCGGGGACACAGCGGAGACACAGCATGACACAGCGGGGGACACAGCAGGGGACACAGCGGGGGACAGCGGGGACACAGAGGGACACAGCAGGACACAGCGGGGACACAGCAAGGACACAACGGGACACAGCAGGACACAGCGGGGGACACAGCAGGGGACACAGCGGGACACAGCGGGGGACACAGCGGGACACAGAGGGACACAGTGAGGGACACAGCGGGGGACAGTGGGGACAAATCGGGGAACAACGGGGACACAGCGGGACACAGCTAGGACACAACGGGGACACAGCGGGGACACAGCAGGGGACACAGTGGGACACAGCAGGGGATACAGTGAGGACACAGAGGCGACATAGGGGGACACTGCAGGACACAGTGGGACACAGCGGGGACAGAGAGAAATAGCAGTTACACAGCGAGGACACACCAGGGACACAGAGGGACTCAGCGGCGACACAGCGGGGACACAGCAGGACACAGCGAGGACACAGCGGGACACAGTGGGGACACAGTGGGGACACAGCGGGGGACACAGTGGGACACAGCTGGGGATACAGCGAGGACACAGCAGGGACACTGCGGGACAAAGCGTTTCACAGCGGGGAAATAGTGGGGGACACAGCGGGCGACACAGCGTGATACTGAAGGACACAGCAAGGACAGAGCGGGGACTTAGGGGGACACTACGGGACACAGCGGGGACACAGAGGGACATAGAGTTTACACAGCGAGAACACACCAGGGACACAGCAGGACACAGCATGGACACAGCGGGTACACAGCGGGACCCAGCGGGACCCAGCGGGGACACAGCGGGGACACACGGGACCCAGCGTGGGACATAGAGGCGGACACAGCAGGACACAGCGGGCCACAGCGGGGACATAGCAGGACACAGCGGGACACAGCGGGACACAGCGGGACACAAGGGGAACACAGTGGGACACACAGCGAGACACAGCGGGACACAGCGGGGGACACAGCATAGACACAGTGGGGAAATAGTGGGGGACACAGAGGGATACAGAAGGACACAGCGAGGACACAGCGGGACACAGGAGGACACAGCGGGGACACAGCGGGGGACAGCGGTGACACACCGGCGAACAGCGGGGACACAGCGGGACACAGCTGGGGACACAGTGGTACACAGTGGGGGACACAGCCAGGGACACAGCGGGACACAGCTGGGGATACAGCATGGACACAGCGGGACACAGCGGGGGACAGCGGGGACACACATGCAGACAGCGGGGACACAACGGGACACAGAGGGGGACATCGGGGACACAGCGGGACACAGCGGGACACAGCAGGGACACAGCAGGGACACAGCGGGTCACAGCGGGGACACAGTGTGGGACACAGCGAGGACACAGCGGGACACAGAGGGATACACAGAGAGGACACAGCGTGACACAAGGGGACACAGCGGGACACAGCGGGGGACACAGAGAGGACACAGCGGGGGACACAGAGAGTACACAGTGGGACACAAATGGGGAAACAGCAAGGACACAGCGGGACACAGCCGGAAAGAGCGGGACACAGCCGGGGACACAGCTGGGGACACAGCGGGACACAGCGGGACACAGCGGGGGACACAGCAGGGACACATCGGGTCACAGCGAGCACACAGTGGGGGACACAGCAAGGTCACAGCGGGACACAGAGTGATACACAGTGAGGACACAGGGTGACACATGGGGACACAGCGGGATCCAGCGGGGGACCCAGCGAGGACACAGCGGGACACAGCGTGAAAGAGCGGGACACAGCGGGGGACAGAGCCGGGGACACAGCGGGACACAGCAGGGGACACAGCGGGGACACAGCGGGACACAGTGGGGACACAGCGGTATACAGCGGGACACATCGGGGGACACAGCAGTACACTGCAGGGTACACAGCGGGACACAAAGGGACACAGCAGGGACACAGCGGGGGACACAGTGGGACACAGAGCGGTACACAGAGGGCTACACAGCGGGGACACAGCAGGGGCACAGTGGGAAACAGCGGGACACAGCGGGGGACAAAGCAGGACACACCGGGACACAGCAAGACACAGTGGGGGACAGTGGGGACAAACCGGGGAACAATGGGGACACAGCGGGACACAGAGGGATACACAGCGGGGAAACAGCGGGGAGACAGCAGGGGACACAGTGGGACACAGCAGGGGATACAGTGAGGACACAGAGGTGACATAGGGGGAAACAGTGGGACACAGTGGGACACAGCGGGGACACAGACAGACATAGCAGTTACACAGCGAGGACACACCAGGGACACAGCGGGACACAGAGGGGACACAGCTGGGGACACAGTGGGGGACACAGCGGTAAACAGCGGGGGACACAGTGGGACACTGCGGGGACACAGAGGGACTCAGCGGTTACACAGCGAGGACACACCAGGGACACAGAGGGACACAGCGGAGACACTGCGGGAACACAGCGGGACACAGCGGGACAGAGCGGGGACACAGCGGGGACACAGCGGGACACAGCGGGTGACACAGCAGGGAAAACAGCGGGGCACAGCGGGGACACAGAGGGACACAGCAGGACACAGCGGGGACACAGCAAGGACACAACGGGACACAGCCGGACACAGCATAGGACACAGCAGGGGACACAGCGGGAAACAGCGGAGACACAGGGGACACAGGGGGAGACACAGAGGGACACAGCGGGACAGAGCGGGGACACAGCCTGGACAAAGCAGGGGACACAGTAGGG
>NW_012284767.1:0-3913 GCF_000151885.1 Dipodomys ordii | reverse complement strand
ACAGCGGGACACAGCGAGACACAGCAGTGACAAAGCGACGACTCAGCGGGACACATCGGAACACAGCGGGACACAGCGGGGACACAGCGTGGAAACAGCCGGGGACACAGTGGGACACTGCTAGCACACAGAGGGACTTAGCGGTTACACAGTGAGGACACACCAGGGTCACAGCGGGACACAGCGGGGACACAGCGGGTACACAGCGGGACACAGCGAGGACACTGCGGGGTACACAGCGGGACACAGCGGGACACAGCAGGGACAAAGCTGGGGACAAAGCTGGGACACAGTAGAACACAGCGGGACAAAACAGGACACAGCTGGACACAGCGGGGACACAGCAGGGGACACAGCGGGGGACAGCGGGGACACAGCGGAACACAGTGGGGACACAGCGGGGGACAGCAGGGAGACACAGCGGGGACACAGCGGGGACACATCGGTACACAGCAGGACACAGGGAGTACACAGCAGGACACAACGGAACATCGGGAAACACAACCGGACACAGCGGGGGACACAGCGGGAAACAGCGGGGACAGCTGGGGACACAGCAGGACACAGAGGGGAACAAAGGGGGCACACAGAGGGACACAGCGGGGGACACAGCGGGACAAAGCGGGACACAGTGGGGACAGAGTGTGACACAGCGGGGACACAGCGGGGACAGAGTGGGACACAGCGGGGACACAGCAGGGGACACAGCAGGGACACAGCGGGGACAGAGCGGGACACAGCAGCGACACAGCGGAACACAGCGGGGGACGCAGCGGGACACAGCCTGGGACAGAGCGGGACACAGCGTGGACAAAGCGGGACACAGCGAGACACAGCAGTGACAAAGCAGCGACACAGCAGGACACAGCGGGACACAGCGGGACACAGCGGGGACACAGCGTGAGATAGAGGGGACACACCGGTGGACAACGGGGACACAGAAGGACAGCGCGGGGGTCACAGTGGGAAACAGCGGAGACACAGGGGGACACAGGGGGCGACACAGAGGGACACAGCGGGACACAGCGGGACCGAGCAGGGACACAACGGGGACAAAGCGGGGGACACAGTGGAGGACACAGCGGTAAACAGCGGGGGACATATCAGGACTCAGCTGGGGACACATCAAAGGACACAGCGGGTGACACAGCGGGGAAAACAGCGCGAAACAGCGGGGGACACAGCGAGGACACAGCAGGACACAGAGGGACACAGCGGAGACAAAGCAGGGACAAAGTGAGTCACAGCGAGGACACAGCGGGACACAGTGGAGGACACAGCGGGGGACAGCGGTGACACACCGGCGGTCAGCGGGGACACAGTGGGACACAGCGGGACACAGCGGGGGACACAGCGGGGGACACAGCGGGGGACACAGCGGGACACAGCTGGGGACACAGCGAGGACACAGCGGGACACAGCGGGGGACACAGCGGGGGACAGCGGGGACACACATGCAGACAGCGGGGACACAACGGGACACAGCGGGGGACATCGGGGACACAGCGGGACACAGCGGGACACAACAGGGACACAGCAGGAACACAGCGGGTCACAGCGGGGACACAGTGTGGGACACAGCGAGGACACAGCGGGACACAGAGGGATACACAGAGAGGACACAACGTGAAACATGGGGACACAGCAGAACACAGCGGGGGACACAGAGAGGACACAGCGAGACACAAATTGGGACACAGCAAGGACACAGCGGGACACAGCGGGAAAGAGCGGGACACAGCGGGGGACACAGCTGGGGACACAGCAGAACACAGCGTGGGACACAGCAGGGACACATCGGGTTACAGCGGGGACACAGTGGGGGACACAGCAAGGACACAGCGGGACACAGAGGGATACACAGCGAGGATACAGCGTGACACATGGGGACACAGCAGGACCCAGCATGGGACACAGCGGGACACAGTGGGGGACACAGCTGGGGACACAGCGGGACACAGCTGGGGACACAGCGAGGACACAGTGGGACACAGCGGGGGACACAGCGGGGCACAGCGGGGACACACATGCAGACAGCGGGGACACAGCTGGGGACACAGCGGGACACAGCGGGACACAGCGGGGGCACAGCAGAGACACATAGGGTCACAGCGGGGACACAGTGGGGGACACAGCAAGGACACAACGGGACACAGAGGGATACACAGCGATGACACAGCGTGACACATGGGGACACAGCAGGACCCAGCGTGGGACACAGCGGGACACAGTGGGGGACACAGCGGGGGACACAGCGGGACACAGCTGGGTACTCAGCGAGGACACAGCGAGACACAGCGGGGGACACAGCGGGGGACAGCGGGGACACACATGCAGACAGCGGGGACACAACGGGACACAGCGGGGGACATCAGGGACACAGCGGAACACAGCTGGACACAGCGGGACCCAGCGGGGACACAGCAGGGACACAGCGGGACACAGCGGGGGACACAGCGAGGACACAGCGGGACACAGAGGGATACACAGAGAGGACACAGCGGGACACAGCGGGAAAGAGCGGGACACAGCGGGGGACACAGCTGGGGACACAGCAGGACACAGCGGGACACAGTGGGGGACACAGCAAGGACACAGCGGGACACAGAGGGATACACAGCGAGGACACAGCGTGACATATGGGGATAGAGCAGGACCCAGCGGGGGACACAGCGTGACACAGTGGGGGATACAGCGGGGGACACAGCGGGGGACAGCGGGGACACACATGCAGACAGCGGGGACACAACGGGACACAGCGGGGGACATCGGGGACACAGCGGGACACAGCTGGACACAGCAGGACCCAGCGGGGACACACCGGGACACAGCAGGGGATACAGAGGCGGACACAGCAGAACATAGCGGGACCCAGCGGGACCTAGCGGGGACACAGCGGGGACCCAGCGGGACCCAGCAGGGACCCAGCGAGGACACAGTGGGACACAGCGGGGAGCACAGCGGGGGACATAGCGGGACACAGCGGGACACAGTGGGGGACACAGCAAGGACATAGCAAGTCACAGCGGGGAAATAGTGGGGGACACAGCGGGGAACACAGCAGGATACAGAAGGACACAGTGAGGACACAGCGGGACACAGGAGGACACAGCGGGGAAACAGCGGGGAAACAGCGGGGGACACAGTAGGACACTGCGGGGACACAGAGGGACTTAGAGGTTACACAGTGAGGACACACCAGGGACACAGCGGGACACAGCGGGGACACAGCGGGGACAAAGCGGGGGACACAGTGGGGGACACAGCGGTAAACCGCGGGGGACATAGCGGGACTCAGCTGGGGACACATCAAAGGACGGAGCGGGTTACCCAGCGGGGGAAACAGCGGGAAACAGCGGGGGACACAGCGAGGACACAGCAGGACACAGCGGGGGACACAGAGGCAGACACAGCCGTACACGTCAGGACACAGCGGGGACACAGCGGGACACAGCGGGACACAGCGGGAACACAGCAGGACACAGCGGGGACCCAGCGGGGACCCAGCGGGGGACACAGTGGGACACAGCAGGGACACAGAGGGACTCCGCGGTTACACTGCGAGGACACACCAGGGACACAGCGGGACACAGCGGAGACAAAGCGGGGACACAGTGAGACACAGCGAGGACACAGCGGGACACAGCAGAGGACACAACGGGGGACAGCGGTGACACATCGGCGAGCAGCGGGGACACAGCGGGACACAGCGGGACACAGCGGGGGACACAGCGGGACACAGCGGGGGATAGAGCATGACACAGCATGGACACAGCGGGACACAGCAGGGACACAGCACGGGACACAGCGGGACTCAAAGTGGGACACAGCATTACACAGCGGGTACACAGCGGGACACAGCGGGGACACAGCAGGGGACACAGCAGGACACAGATGGAACAAAGGGGGTGAC
>NW_012284766.1:0-5856 GCF_000151885.1 Dipodomys ordii | reverse complement strand
CCAGTTTGGGAACACCAGCCGGACTCCAGCGGCGGACCCAGGAGGGAATTCAGCGGTATCACAAGGGAGGACCTCTCCAGGGACACCAGCTGGATCCAGTTGAGCCAAAGCGGGGACACAGTGAGACACAGGGGAGGACACAGCGGGACACAGCGGAGGACATAGCGGGGGACAGCAGTGACACACCAGCGGACAGCGGGGACCACAGCGTGACAAAGGCAGGACACAGCGGGGGACACAGTGGGACACAGTGGGGGACACAGCCGGGGACACAGCGGGACACAGCTGGGGACACAGCGAGGACACAGCGGGAAAGAGCGGGGAACACAGCGTGGGACAGCGGGGACACACATGCAGGCAGCAGGGACACAACGGGACACAGCGGGGGACATCGGGGACACAGAGGGACACAGCGGCACACAGCAGGGACACAGCAGGGACACAGCAGGGACACAGCGGGTCACAGCGGGGACACAGTGTGGGACACAGCAAGGACACAGCGGGACACAGAGGGATACACAGAGAAGACACAGTGTGACACATGGGGACACAGGGGTCCACAGCGGGGGACACAGAGAGGACACAGCGGGACACAAAAAAGGACACAGCGTTACACAGCGGGGACACAGCGGGACACAGCGGGGACACAGCAGGGGCACAGTGGGAAACAGCGGGACACAGCTGGGGCCAAACGGGACACACCGGGATACTGCGGGACACAGCGGGGGACACAGCAGGGGACACAGAGCCGCACACAGCGGGAGAGAGTGGAACACAGCAGGGACACAGCGGGGACACAGCAGTGGACCCAGCGAGGACACAGCGTGACACAAGGGGACATAGAGGGACACAAATGGGGACACAGCAAGGACACAGCGGGACACAGCAGGAAAGAGCAGGACACAGCAGGGGACACAGCGGGGACAGCGGGACACACATGCAGACAGCGGGGACACAACGGGACACAGTGGGGGACATCGGGGACACAGCGGGGGACAGCGGCACACAGCAGGGACACAGCAGGGACACAGCGGGTCACAGCGGGGACACAGTGTGGGACATAGCGAGGACACAGTGGGACACAGTGGGATACACAGAGAGGACACAGCGTGACACATGGGGACACAGCGGGACACAGCGGGGGACACAGAGAGGACACAGCGGGACACAAATGGGGACACAGCAAGGACACAGCGGGACACACTGGGAAAGAGTGGGAAACAGCGGGTAACACAGCTGGGGACACAGAGGGACACAGCGGGACACAGCGGGGGACACAGCAGGGACACATCGCGTCACAGCGGGGACACAGTGGGGGACACAGCAAGGACACAGCGGGACACAGAGGGATACACAGCGAGGACACAGCGGGACACATGGGGACACAGCGGGACCCAGCGGGGGACCCAGCGAGGACAGAGCGGGACACAAATGGGGACACAGCAAGGACACAGCAGGACACAGCGTAAAAGAGCGGGACACAGCGGGGGACACAGCCGGGGACACAGCGGGACACAGCATGTGACACAGCGGGGACACAGCGGGACACAGCGGGACACATCGAGCGACACAGCAGGACACTGCGGGGTACACAGTGGGACACAGCGGGCCACAAAGGGACACAGCAGGGACACAGCGGGGGACACAGTGGGACACAAAGTGGGATACAGCGTTACACAGCGGGGACACAGCAGGACACAGCGTAGACACAGCAGGGGACACAGCAGGACACAGAGGGGAACAAAGGGGGCACACAGCGGGACACAGTGGGACACAGCGGGGTACACAGCGGGACACAGCGGGGACACAGCAGGGGCACAGTGGGAAACAGCGGGACACAGCGGGATACAGTGGGACACAGCGGGGAACGTAGCAGGGGACACAGAGCCACACACAGCGGGAGACAGTGGAACACAGCAGGGATACAGCGGGGACACAGCGGGACATCGCGGGGACAAAGCGAGGACAGAGCGGGACACAGAGGTAGACAGCGAGGGACACAGCGGGGGACAGTTGGGACAAATCGGGGAACAACGGGGACACAGCGGGACACAGCTGGGACACAGCGAGGACACAGCGGGACACAGCAGGGACACAGCGAGTACACAGCGGGACACAGCCGGACAAAGCAAGACACAGAGGGGAACACAGCGGGGGACACAGCGGGACAGAGCGGGAACACAGCGGGGTACACAGTGGGACACATCGGGGATATAGCAGGGACACAGCGGGACACAGTGTGGGACAGAGCAGGATATAGCGGGGGACACAGAGGAACACAGCGGGGGACACAGCGGGACACAGCCTGGGACAGAGCGGGACACAGCGTGGACACAGCAGGACACAGCGAGATACAGCAGTGACAAAGCGGCGACACAGCGGGACAAATCGGGACACAGCGGGGCACAGCAGGGGACAGAGGGGACACACCGGTTGACAACGGGGACACAGCAGGACAGCGCGGGGGTCACAGAGGGAAACAGCGGGGACACAGGGGGACACAGGGGGCGACACAGAGGGACACAGCTGGACAGGGCGGGGACACAGCGGGGACAAAGCAGGGAAAAATTGGGGGACAAAGCGGTAAACAGCGGGGGACACAGCGGGACTCAGCTGGGGACACATCAAAGGACACAGCGGGTGACACAGCGGGGGAAACAGTGGGAAACAGCGGGGACACAGCGAGGACACAGCAGGACAGCGGGGTACACAGAGGCAGACACAGCGGTACAAATAGGGACACAGCCGGGACACAGCAGGACACAGCGGGACTCAGCGGGGGACACAGAGGCGGACACAGCAGAACACAGCGGGACACAGCGCGACACAGCGGGACACAGCGGGGGACACAGCAGGGGACACAGCGGGACACAGCCGGACAAAACGAGACACAGCTGGACACAGCGGGGACACAGCAGGGGACAAAGCGGGGGAGAGCGGGGAAATAGCCGGACACAGCAGCAAACAGCGGGAAACAGCGGGGACACAGCGAGGACACAGCGGGACACAGAGGGGACACAGCAGGGGACAGAAGGGAGACACAGCGGGGACTCTGCAGGGACACAGCGGAACACAGTGGAGACACAGCGGGGGACAGCAGGGAGACACAGCGGGGACACAGCGGGGACACATCGGTACATAGCGGGACACAGGGGGTACACAGCAGGACACAGCGGGACACAGCAGGAAACACAACCGGACACAGCGGGGGACACAGCGGGACACAGCGTGGGACACAGCGGGACAAAGCGGGACACAGTGGGGACAGAGTGGGACACAGCGGGACACAGTGGGGGACACAGCGGGGACACAGCAGGTACACTGCGGGACAGACCGGGGACACAGCGGGGACACAGCGGGACACAGCGAGGACCCAGCATGGGCACAGTGGGAAACAGCGGGATACAGCGGGGGACAAAGCGGGACACACCGGGATACAGCGAGGACACAGCAGGACACAGCGGGAGAAACAGCAGGACACACCAGGGTACACAGAGGCAGACACAGTGGTACACATCGGGACACAGCGGGGATACAGCGGGACACAGCGGGACACAGCGGGACACAGTGGGGACACAGAGGGGACACAGCGGTGACACAGCGGGGGACACAGTGGGACACAGCGGGGACACAGAGGGACTCAGCGGTTACACAGTGAGCACACACCAGGGACACAGCGGGACACAGCGGAGACAAAGCGGGGACACAGTGAGACACAGCGACAACACAGCGGGACACAGCGGAGGACAAAGCGGGGGACAGCCGTGACACACCGGCGGACAGCGGGGACACAGCGGGACACAGCGGGACACAGCGGGGGACACAGCGGGACACAGTGGGGGACACAGAGGGGGACACAGCGGGACACAGCTGGGGAAACAGCGATGACAGAGCGGGACATAGCGGGGGACACAGCGGGGGACAGCGGGGACACACATGCAGACAGCGGGACACAGACGGGTACACAGCAGGGACACAGCACGGGACACAGCAGTTCACAGTGGGCACACAGTGTGGGGACAGTGCGGGACACAGCGGGACACAGAGGGATACACAGCGAGGACACAGCGTGACACATGGGGACACAGCGAGACACAGCGTGGGACACAGAGAGGACACAGCGGGACACAAATGGGGACACAGCAAGGACACAGCGGGACACAGCGGGAAAGAGCGGGACACAGCCGGGGACACAGCAGGGGACACAGCGGGACACAGCAGGGGACACAGCGGGGACACAGCGGGACACAGTGGGGACACAGCGGGACACAGCGGGACACATCGGGGGACACAGCAGGACACTGCGGGGTACACAGCGAGACAAAGTAAGACACAAAGGGACACAGCAGGGACACAGCGGGGGACAAGGCGGGACACAGTGTGGACACAGCGTGACACAGGAGGACACAGCGGGACACAGCGGGGACACAGCAGGGGACACAGGACACAGAGGGGACACAGAGGGACTCAGCGGTTACACAGCGAGGACACACCTGGGACACAGCGCGACACAGCAGAGACACAGCAGGGACACAGTGAGACACAGCGAGGACACAGCCGGACACAGCGTGTGATACAGCGTGGGACAGCGGTGACACACCGGCAGACAGCGGGGACACAGCGGGACACAGTGGGGGACACAGTGGGACACAGCGGGGGACACAGCGAGGACACAGCGGGGACAGAGCTGGGGACAGCGGGGACACACATGCGGACAGCGGGGACACGACGGGACACAGCGGTGGATATCGGGGTCACAGCGGGACACCGAGGGGACACAGCAGGGACACAGCGGGTCACAGCGGGGACACAGTGGGGGACACAGCGAGGACACAGCGGGACACAGAGTGATACACAGAGAGGACACACCGTGACACATGGGGACACATCGGGACACAGCGGGCGACTCAGCGAGGACACAGTGGGACACAAATGGGGACACAGCAAGGACACAGCGGGACACAGCGGGAAAGAGCGGGACACAGCCGGGGACACAGCTGGACACAGCAGGGGACACAACGGGGACACAGCGGGACACAGTGGGACACAGCGGGGACACAGCAGGGGACACAGCGGGAAAGATCGGGACACAGCGGGGGACACAGCCGGGGACACAGCGGGACACAGCAGGGGACACAGCGGGGACACAGCGGACAAAGTGGGGACACAGCGGGACACAGCGGGACACAGTGGGACACAGCGGGGACACAGCAGGGGACACAGCGGGAAAGAGAGGGACACAGCGGGGTACACAGCCGGGGACACAGTGGGACACAGCATGGGACACAGCGGGGACAGAGCAGGACACAGTGGGGACACAGCGGGACACAGCGGGACACATCGGGGGACACAGCAGGACACTGCAGGGTACACAGCAGGACACAGCGGGACACAGCGCGGACACAGCAGGAGACACAGCAGGACACAGAGGGGAACAAAGGGGGCACACAGCGGGACACAGTGGGACACAGCGGGGTACAAAGCGGGACACAGCAGGGACACTGCAGGGGCACAGTGGGAAACAGTGGGACACAGCGGGGGACAATGCGGGACAAACCGGGATACAGGGGGACACAGCAATGGACACAGCTGGGGACACAGAGCTGCACACAGCGGGAGAGAGTGGAACACAGCAGGGCCACAGCGGGGTCACAGCGCGACATCCCAGGAACAAAGCGAGGACAGAGCGGGACACAGAGGTACACAGCGAGGGACACAGCGGGGGACAGTGGGAACAAACCGGGGAACAACGGGGACACAGCGGGACACAGCTGGGACACAGCGGGGACACAGCGGCACACAGCGGGGGACACAATGGGATACAGCGGGGACACAGCAAGGATACAGTGGACACAG
>NW_012284765.1:0-2160 GCF_000151885.1 Dipodomys ordii | reverse complement strand
TCGCAGGAACAAAGCGAGGACAGAGCAAGACACAGAGGGACACATGCGAGGGACACAGCGGGGGACACACCGGGGGAGAGCAGGCACACAGCGGGACACAGCGGGACACAGCGGGACACAGCGGGACACAGCGGGGAACACAGCGGGACACACAGCAAGACACAGTGGGACACAGCGGGGGACACAGCATGGACACAGCGGGTCACAGCGGGGAAATAGTGGGGGACACAGCAGGGGACACAGCGGGATACAGAAGGACACAGCGAGGACACAGCGGGACACAGGAGGACACAGCAGGGACACAGCGGGGACACAGCGGGGGAGACAGTGGGACACAGCGGGGACACAGAGGGACTTAGCGGTTTCACAGCGAAGACACACCAGGGACACAGCGGAGACACAGCAGGGACACAGTGAGACACAGCGAGGACACAGCGGGACACAGCGTGGGATACAGCGGGGGACAGCGGTGACACACCGGCGGACAGCGGGGAAACAGCGGGACACAGCGGGACACAGCGGGGACACATCAGGGGACACAGCAGGACACAGAGTGGAACAAAGGGGCACACAGCGGGACACAGTGGGACACAGCGGGGTACACAGCGTGACACAGCAGGGGACACTGCAGGGGAACAGTGGGAAACAGCGGGACACAGCGGGGGACAATGTGGGAAAACCGGGATACAGGGGGACACAGCGATGGACACAGCGGGGGACACAGAGCTGCACTCAGCGGGAGAGAGTGGAACACAGCAGGGACACATCGGAGCCACAGCGGGACATCGCAGGAACAAAGCGAGGACAGAGCGAGACACAGAGGTCCACAGCGAGGGACACAGCGGGGGACAGTGGGGACAAACCGGGGAACAATGGGGACACAGCAGGACACAGCTGGGACACAGCGGGAACACAGCGTGACACAGAGGGGACATAGGGGGACACTGCGGGACACAGTGGGACACAGCGGGGACAGAGAGGGACATAGCAGTTACACAGCGAGGACACACCAGGGACATAGCGGGACACAGCGGGGACACAGCCGGTACACAGCGGGACCCAGCGGGGACACAGCAGGGACACAGAGGGGACACAGCGGGCCAAAGCGGGGGACACAGAGGCGGACACAGCAGGACACAGCGGGACACAGGGGGACAGAGCGGGACACAGCGAGAACACAATGGGACACAGCGGGACACCGTGGGGGACACAGCAGGGGACACAGCGGGTCACAGCGGGGGACACAGCGGGATACAGCGTGACACAGAGGGGACAGAGCAGGGGACAAAGCAGGGACACAACGGGACACAGCGGGACAAAACGGGACACAGCTGAACACAGCGGGGACACAGCAGGGGACACAGCGGGGACAGCGGGGACACAGCGAGACACAGCGGGGGACACAGCGAGGACACAGCGGGGACACAGGGGGCACACAGCGGGACACAGCGGGACAAAACGGGACACAGCGGGACACAGAGGGGGATACAGCGGGGGACAGCGGGGACACCCCTGGGGACAGCAGGGTCACAGCGGGACACAGCGGGGGACACAGCGAGGACACAGCGGGACACAGCGGGGACACACCGGGGACACAGCGGGGGACATCGGGGACACAGCGAGACACAGCGGGACACAGAGGGACGCAGCGGGGTACATCGGGGACACAGCGGGACACAGCGGGACACAGCGGGACACAGCAGGGACACAGCAGGGACACAGCGAGGACACAGCGGGACACAGAGGGATACACAGAGAGGACACAGCGTGACACATGGGGACACAGCGGGACCCAGCGGGGGACCCAGCGAGGACACAGCGGGACACAAATGGGGACACAGCAAGGACACAGCGGGACACAGTGGGAAAGAGCGAGAAAGAGCGGGGGACACAGCCGGGGACACAGCGGGGTACAGCGTCACACTGTGGGGACACAGTGGGGGACACAGCGGGGGACACAACGGGTGACACAGCGGGACACAGTGGGGTACCCAAAGGGACACAGCGGGGACACTGTAGCGGACACAGTGGGACTTATCGGGACACCGAGGGGCACAGCGGGGAACACAGTGGGGGACACAGCGGGACAGAAGCGGGGAAATAGTGGGGGACACAGCGGGGGACACAGCGGGATTACAGAAGGACACAGCGAGGACACAG
>NW_012284764.1:0-2009 GCF_000151885.1 Dipodomys ordii | reverse complement strand
CAGCGGTACACAGTGTGGGATACAGCGGGGAACAGCGGTGACACACCGGCGGACAGCGGGGACACAGGGGGACACAGCGGTACACAGTGTGGGACAGAGTGGGACACAGCGGGGGACACAGCGAGGACACAGTGGGACACAGCAGGGACACAGCGGGACACAGCGGGGACACAGCAGGGACACAGCGGGTCACAACCTCGACACAGTGTGGGACACAGCGAGGACACAGTGGGACACAGAGGGATACACATAGAGGACACAGCATGACACATGGGGACACAGCGGGACCCAGCGGGTGACCCAGCGAGGACACAGCGGGACACAAATGGGGACACAGCAAGGACACAGCGGGACACAGCGGGAAAGAGCAGGACACAGCAGGGGACACAGCGGGACACAGCAGAGGACAGAGCGGGGACACAGCGGGACACAGTGGGACACAGCAGGGACACAGCAGGGGACACAGCGGGAAAGAGTGGGACACAGTGGGGGACACAGCCGGGGACACAGCGGGACAAAGCAGGGGACACAGCGGGGACACAGCGGGACACAGTTGGGACACAGCGCGACACAGCGGGACACAGTGGGACACAGCGGGGACACAGCAGGGGACACAGCGGGAAAGAACGGGACACAGCGGGGGACACAGCCAGGGACACAGCAGGACACAGCAGGGGACACAGAGGGGACACAGCGGGACACAGTGGGTACACAGCGGGACACAGCAGGACACAGCTGGGACACATCAGGAGACAGAACAGGACACAGAGGGGAACAAAGGGGGCACACAGCGGGACACAGTGGGACACAGCGGGTTACACAGCGGGACACAGCAGGGACACTGCAGGGGCACAGTGGGAAACAGTGGGACACAGCGAGGGACAAAGCAGGACAAACCGCGATACAGGGGGACACAGCGATGGACACAACGGGGGACACAGAGCTGCACACAGCGGGAGAGAGTGGAACACAGCAGGGACACAGCGTGGCCACAGCGGGACATCGCAGGAACAAAGCGAGGACAGAGCGAGACACAGAGGTACACAGCGAGGGACACAGCGTGGGACAGTGGGGACAAACCGGGGAACAACGGGGACACAGCGAGACACAGCTGGGACACAGAGGGGACACAGCGGCACACAGCTGGGGACACAGTGGGACACAGCAGGGGATACAACGAGGACACAGAGGGGACATAGGGTGACACTGCGGGACACAGTTGGACACAGCGGGGACACAGAGGGACATAGAGGTTACACAGCCAGGACACACCAGGGACACAGCGGAACACAGCGGGGACACAGCGGGACACAGCGTGACCCAGCGGGGACACAGCGGGGACACAGCGGGACACAGCGGGGGACACAGAGGCGGACACAGCAGGACACAGTGGGACACAGCGGGAGACAGCGGGACACAGCGGGGACACAGCGGGTGACCCAGCGAAGACACAGCGGGACACAGCATGGGCACAGCGGATCACAGTGGGGAAATAGTGGGGGACACAGCGGAAGACACAGCGGGATACAGAAGGACACAGCGAGGACACAGCGGGACACAGGAGGACACAGCAGGGACACAGCGGGGACACAGCGGGGGACACAGTGGGACACAGCAGGGACATAGAGAGACTCAGCGGTTACACAGCGAGGACACACCAGGGACACAGCGGGAGACAGCAGACACACGGCGGGGACACAGCAGGACACAGCGAGGACATAGCGGGACACAGCGGGGGATACAGTGGGGGACAGCTGTGACACACCTGCCGACAGCGGGGACACAGCGGGACACAGCGGGGGACACAGCGGGACACAGTTGGGGACACAGCGGGGAACAAAGCGGGACACAGCGGGGGACACAGTGGAACACAGCGAGGACACAGCGGGACACAGCGGGGACACAGCGGGACACAGCGGGGGACACAGGCTGACAAAGCAGGACACAGCATGGACACAGTGGGACACAGTGGAGGACACAGCTGGGACACAGCGGGTCAACAGCGGGGT
>NW_012284763.1:0-11622 GCF_000151885.1 Dipodomys ordii | reverse complement strand
CACAGCGGGACACAGCGGGGACAAAGCGGCGGACAAAGCAGGGACACAGCGGGACACAGCGGGACAAAATGGGACACAGCTGGACACAGCGGGGACACAGCAGGGGACCCAGCGGGGGACAGCGGGGACACAGCCGGACACAGCAGGACACAGCGGGAAACAGCAGTTATACAGCGGGGGACACAGTGGAACACAAAGGGGGACCCAGCGTTACACAGCGGGGACACAGCCGGACACAGCGGGGACACAGCAGGGGACACAGCAGGACACAGAGGGGAACAAAGGGGGCACACAGCGGGACACAGAGGGACACAGCAGGGGACACAGCAAGGCCACAGCGGGACACAGCGGGACACAGCGGGGGACACAGCATGGGACACAGCAGGACACAGCGGGACACAGCGGGGACACAGAGGCAGACACAGCGGGGGACACAGTGGAACACAAAGGGGGACCCAGCGTTACACAGCGGGGACACAGCGAGACACAGCGGGGACACAGCAGGGGACACAGCAGGACACAGAGGGGAACAAAGGGGGCACACAGCGGGACACAGTGGGACACAGAGGGGTACACAGCAGGACACAGCGGGGACACAGCAGGGGACACAGCCGGACACAGAGGGCAACAAAGGGGGCACACAGTGGGACACAGTGGGACACAGCGGGGTACACAGCGGGACACAGCGGGGTCACAGCAGGGGCACAGTGGGAAACAGCGGGACACAGCGGGGGACAAAGCGGGACACACCGGGATACAGCGGGACAAAGCGGGATACACAGCAGGGGACACAGAGCCGCACACAGAGGGAGAGAGTGGAACACAGCAGGAACACAGCGGGGACACAGCGGGACATCGTGGGGACAAAGCGAGGACAGAGCGGGACACAGAGGTACACAGCGAGGGACACAGCGGGGGACAGTGGGGACAAACCGGGGAACAACGGGGACACAGCGGGACACAGCTAGGACACAGCGGGGACACAGCGGGGACACAGCAGGGGACACAGTGGGACACAGCAGGGGATACAGCGAGGACACAGAGGGGACATAGGGGGACACTGCAGGACACAGTGGGACACAGCGGGGAAAGAGAGACATAGCAGTTACACAGCGAGGACACACCAGGGACACAGAGGGACACAGCGGGGACACAGCGGGGACACAGCGGGGGACACAGTGGGGGACACAGCGGTAAACAGAGGGGGACACAACCGGACTCAGCGGGGGACACAGCAAAGAACACAGCGGGACACAGCGGGGGACACAGAGGAACACAGCGGGAAACAGCCTGACACAGCTGGGGACACAGCGGGTGACACAGCAGGGGAAACAGCGGGAAACAGCGGGGGACACAGCGAGGACACAGCAGGACACAGCGGGGGACACAGCAGGACACAGCAGTGTACACAGAGGCAGACACAGCGGTACACATCGGGCCACAGCGGGGACACAGCGGGGGACACAGCATGGACACAGCGGGTCACAGCGGGGAAGTAGTGGGGGACACAGCGGGGGACACAGCGGGATACAGAAGGACAAAGCGAGGACACAGCGCGACACAGGAGGACACAGCGGAGACACAGCGGGGACACTGCGGGGGACACAGTGGGACGCAGCGGGGACACAGAGGGACTCAGCGGTTACACAGCGAGGACACACCAGGGACACAGCGGGACACAGCGGAGACACAGCAGGGACACAGTTAGACACAGCGAGGACACAGCGGGACACAGAGTGGGATACAGCGGGGGACAGCGGTGACACACCGGCGGACAGCGGGGACACAGCGGGACACAGCGGGGGACACAGCGGGACACAGTGGGGGACACAGCGGGGGACACAGCGGGACACAGCGGGGGACACAGCGAGGACACAGCGGGACACAGCTGGGAAACAGCGGGGGACACAAAGGGACACTGCGGGGACACAGAGGGACTTAGCGGTTACACAGTTAGGACACACCAGGGACACAGCGGGACACAGCAGAGACACAGCGGGGACACAGCGGGACCCAGCGGGACCCAGCGGGGACACATCGGGGACACAGCGGGACACAGCAGGGGAACAGAGCAGAGGACACAGCGGGGGACAGCAGGGACACAGAGGGACACAGTAGGACAAAGCGGGGACACAGCAAGGACACAAGGGGACACAGCAGCACACAGCGGGAGACACAGCAGGGGACACAGCCGGACACAGCGGAGGACACAGCAGGACACAGCGGGACACAGCAAGGGACACAGCGGGGAACAGCGGGGACACAGCCAGACACAGCAGGACACAGCGGGAAACAGCGGGGACACAGCGAGGACACAGCGGGGACACAGCGGGACACACCGGGGGACACAGAGGCAGACACAGCGGTACACATCGGGACACAGCGGGAACACAGCGGGGACACAGAGGGACTCAGCGGTTACAGAGCGAGGACACACCAGGGACACAGCGGGACACAGCGGAGACAAAGCGGGGACACAGTGAGACACAGCAAGGACACAGCGGGACACAGCGGAGGACACAGCGTGGGACAGCGGTGACACACCGGCGGACAGCGGGGACACAGTGGGACACAGCGGGGGACATCGGGGACACAGCGGGACACAGCGGGACACAGCGGGTCACAGCGGGGACACAGCAGGGACAAAGCGGGTCACAGCGGGGACACAACAGGGTACACAGCGGGACACATCGGGGGACACAGCGGGAAACAGCGGGACACAGCGGGGACAAAGCGGCGGACAAAGCAGGGACACAGCGGGACACAGCGGGACAAAATGGGACACAGCTGGACACAGCGGGGACACAGCAGGGGACCCAGCGGGGGACAGCGGGGACACAGCCGGACACAGCAGGACACAGCGGGAAACAGCGGTTATACAGCGGGGGACACAGTGGAACACAAAGGGGGACCCAGCGTTACACAGCGGGGACACAGCCGGACACAGCGGGGACACAGCAGGGGACACAGCAGGACACAGAGGGGAACAAAGGGGGCACACAGCGGGACACAGAGGGACACAGCAGGGGACACAGCAAGGCCACAGCGGGACACAGCGGGACACAGCGGGGGACACAGCATGGGACACAGCAGGACACAGCGGGACACAGCGGGGACACAGCAGGGACACAGCGGGGGACACAGTGGAACACAAAGGGGGACCCAGCGTTACACAGCGGGGACACAGCGAGACACAGCGGGGACACAGCAGGGGACACAGCAGGACACAGAGGGGAACAAAGGGGGCACACAGCGGGACACAGTGGGACACAGAGGGGTACACAGCGGGACACAGCGGGGACACAGCAGAGGACACAGCAGGACACAGAGGGCAACAAAGGGGGCACACAGGGGGACACAGTGGGACACAGCGGGGTACACAGCGGGACACAGCGGGGTCACAGCAGGGGCACAGTGGGAAACAGCGGGACACAGCGGGGGACAAAGCGGCACACACCGGGATACAGCGGGACACAGCGGGAGACACAGCAGGGGACACAGAGCCGCACACAGCGGGAGAGAGTGGAACACAGCAGGGACACAGCGGGGACACAGCGGGACATCGTGGGGACAAAGCGAGGACAGAGCAGGACACAGAGGTACACAGCGAGGGACACAGCGGGGGACAGTGGGGACAAACTGGGGAACAATGGGGACACAGCGGGACACAGCTAGGACACAGCGGGAACACAGCGGGGACACAGCAGGGGACACAGTGGGACACAGCAGGGGATACAGCGAGGACACAGAGGGGACATAGGGGGACACTGCAGGACACAGTGGGACACAGCGGGGAAAGAGAGACATAGCAGTTATACAGCGAGGACACACCAGGGACACAGAGGGACACAGCGGGGACACAGCGGGGACACAGCGGGGGACACAGTGGGGGACACAGCGGTAAACAGAGGGGGACACAACGGGACTCAGCGGGGGACACAGCAAAGAACACAGCGGGACACAGCGGGGGACACAGAGGAACACAGAGGGAAACAGCCTGACACAGCTGGGGACACAGCGGGTGACACAGCAGGGGAAACAGTGGGAAACAGCTGGGGACACAGCGAGGACACAGCAGGACACAGCGGGGGACACAGCAGGACACAGCGGTGTACACAGAGGCAGACACAGCGGTACACATCGGGCCACAGCGGGGACACAGCGGGGGACACAGCATGGACACAGCGGGTCACAGCGGGGAAGTAGTGGGGGACACAGCGGGGGAAACAGTGGGATACAGAAGGACAAAGCGAGGACACAGCGGAACACAGGAGGACACAGAGGAGACACAGCGGGGACACTGCGGGGGACACAGTGGGACACAGCGGGGACACAGAGGGACTCAGCGGTTACACAGCAAGGACACACCAGGGACACAGCGGGACACAGCGAAAACACAGCAGGGGACACAGAGCCGCACACAACGGGAGAGAGTGGAACACAGCAGGGACACAGCGGGGACACAGCGGGACATCGTGGGAACAAAGCGAGGACAGAGCGTGACACAGAGGTACACAGCGAGAGACACAGCGGGGGACATTGGGGACAAACCGGGGAATAACGGGGACACAACGGGAAACAGCTGGGACACAGCGAGGACACAGCGGGACACAGCCGCACACAGCAGGACACAGAGGGGAACACAGCGAGGGACACAGCGGGAAAGAGCGGGACACAGTTGGGTACACAATGGGACACATCGGGGATAAAGAAGGGACACAGGGGGACACAGCGGGACATAGCGGGACACAAAGGGACACAGCAGAAAACACAGCGGGATATCGCAGGGGACACAGCGAGGACAAAGCAGGACACAGAGGGACACAGCAGGGGACACAGCAAGGCCACAGCGGGACACAGAGGGACACAGTGGGGGACACAGCAGGAAACACAGCAGGACACAGGGGGACACAGCGGGACACAGCGGGGACACAGCGGGGGAAACAGCGAGGACACAGCGGGGGATACAGCGGGACACAAAGGGGGACTCAGCGTTACACAGCGGGGACACAGCGGGACACAGCGGGGACACAACAGGACACAGAGCGGAACAAAAGGGGACACACAGCTGGACACAGTGGGACACAGCGGGGTACACAGCGGGACACAGCGGGGTCACAGCAGGGGCACAGTGGGAAACAGCGGGACACAGCGGGGGACAAAGCGGGACACACCGGGATACTGCGAGACACATCGGGGGACACAGCTGGGGACACAGAGCCGCACACAGCGGGAGAGAGTGGAACACAGCAGGGACAGAGCGGGGACACAGCGGGGGACCCAGCGAGGACACAGCGTGACCCATGGGGACACAGCCGGACACAGCGGGGGACCAAGCGAAGACACAGCGGGACACAAATGGGGACACAGCAAGGACACAGTGGGACACAACGGGAAAGAGCGGGACACAGCAGGGGACACAGCCGGAGACACAGCGGGACACAGCGGGACACATGGGGGACACAGCGGGACACTGCATGGTACACAGCGGGACACAGCGGGACACAAAGGGACACAGCAGGAACACAGCGGGGGACACAGTGGGACACAGTGGCGTACACAGCGGGACACAGCGGGGACACAGCAGGGGCACAGTGGGAAACAGCGGGACACAGCGGGGGACAAAGCGGGACACACCAGGACACAGCGGGACACAGCGGGGGACACAGCGGAGCACACAGAGCTGCACACAGCGGGATAGAGTGGAACACAGCACAGACACAGCAGGGACACAGCGGGACATAGCGGGGACAAAGCGAGGACAGAGCGGGACACAGAGGTACACAGCGAGGGACACAGCGGGGGACAGTGGGGACAAACCGGGGAACAACGGGGACACAGCGGGATACAGCTAGGACACAGCGGGGACACAGCGGGGACACAGCAGGGGACACAGTGGGACACAGCAGTGGATACAGCGAGGACACAGAGGGGACATAGGGGGACACTGCGGGACACAGTGGGACACAGCAGGGTCAGAGAGACATAGCAGTTACACAGCGAGGACACACCAGGGACACAGAGGGACACAGCGGGGACACAGCGGGGGACACAGTGGGGGTCACAGCGGTAAACAGCGGGGACACAGCGGGACTCAGCGGGGGACACAGCAAAGAACACAGCGGGACACAGCGGGGGACACAGGGGCACACAGCCGGACACAGCCTGACACAGCTGGGGACACCGCGGGTGACACAGGGGGAAAACAGCAGGAAAAAGCGGGGGACACAGCGAGGACACAGCAGGACACAGCGGGGGACACAGCAGGACACAGAGGGATACACAGAGGCAGACACAGCGGTACACATCGGGACACATCAGGGACACAGCGGGGACACAGCGGGACACAGCGGGACACAGCGGGGACAAAGCAGGACACAGCGGGACACAGCGGGGGACACACCAGGGGAGAGCAGGCACACAGCGAGACACAGCGGGACACAGCGGGACACAGTGGTGAATACAGCGGGACACACAGCTTGACAAGCGGGACACAGCGGGGGACACAACATGGACACAGCGGGTCACAGTGGGGAAATAGTGGGCGACAGAGCGGGGGACACAGCGGGATACAGAAGGACACAGCGAGGACACAGCCGGACACAGGAGGACACAGCGGGGACACAGCGCGGACACAGCGGGGACACAGCGTGGGACACAGTGGGACACAGCGGGGACACAGAGGGACTCAGCGGTTACACAGCGAGGACACACCAGGGACACAGCGGGACACAGCGGAGACACAGCAGAGACACAGCGAGGACACAGCGGGACACAGCGTGGGCTACAGCGGGGGACAGCAGTGACACACCGGCGGAAAGCGGGGACACAGTGGGACCCAGCGGGACACATTGGGGGACACAGCGGGATACAGCATGGGACACAGCGGGGGACACAGTGGGACACAGCGGGGGACCCAGCGAGGACACAGTGGGACACAGTGGGGGACACAGCGGGGGACAGCGGGGACACACATGTGTACAGCGGGGACACAACGGGACACAGCGGGGGACATCGGGGAAACAGCGGGACACAGCGGGACACAGCGGGACACAGCGGGGCCACAGCAGGGACACAGCAGGGACACAGCGGGTCACAGCCAGGACACAGTGGGGGACACAACGAGGACACAGCGGGACACAAATGGGGACACAGCAAGGACACAGCGAGACACAGCGGGAAAGAGCGGGATACAGCCAGGGGACACAGCCGGGGACACAGCGGGACACAGCAGGGGACACAGCAGGGAAACAGCGGGACACAGTGGGGACACAGCCGGACACAGCGGTACACATCTGGGGATACAGCAGGACACTGCATGGTACACAGCGGGACACACCGGGACACAGTGGGACACGGTGGGGACACAGCAGGGTACACAGCAGGACACAGAGGGGAACAAAGGGGGCACACAGCGGGACACAGTGGGACACAGTGGGGTACACAGCGGGACACAGCAGGGACACAGCAGGGGCACAGTGGGAAACAGTGGGACACAGCGGGGGACAATGCGGGACAAACCGGGATACATGGGGACACAGCGGGGGACAAAGCGGGGGACACAGAGCTGCACACAGCGGGAGAGAGTGGAACACAGCACGGACACAGCAGGGCCACAGCGGGACATGGCGGGGACAAAGCGAGGACAGAGCAGGACAAAGAGGTACACAGTGAGGGACACAGTGCGGGACAGTGGGGACAAACCGGGGAACAATGGGGACACAGCGGGACACAGCTAGGACACAGCGGGGACACAGCGGGGACACAGCAGGGGACATAGTGGGACACAGCAGGGGATACAGCGAGGACACAGATGGGACATAGGGGGACACTGCGGGACACAGTGGGACACAGCGGGGACAGAGAGACATAGCAGTTACACAGCGAGGACACACCAGGGACACAGACGACACAGCGGGAACACAGCTGGGACACATCGGTACACAGCGGGACACAGCCGGTACACAGCAATACACAGCGGGTCACAGCGGGAAATACAACCGGACACAGCGGCGGACACAGAGGGACACAGCGAGGGACATAGCGGGACACAGAGGGGGACACAGCGGAGGACACAGAGCTGCACACAGCGGGATACAGTGGAACACAGCACGGACACAGCGGGGTACACAGCGGGACACAGTGGGGACACAGCAGGGGCACAGTGTGAAACAGCGGGACCCAGCAGGGGACAAAGCCGGACACACCGGGACACAGCGGGACACAGCGGGGGACACAGCGGAGGACACAGAGCTGCACACAGCGGGAGAGATTGGAACACAGCACGGACACAGCAGGGACACAGCAAGACATAGCAGGGACAAAGCGAGGACAGAGCAGGACACAGAGTTACACAGCGAGGGACACAACGGGGGACAGTGGGGACAAACCGGGGAACAACGGGGACACAGCGGGACACAGCTAGGATACAGCAGAGACACAGCGGGGACACAGCAGGGGACACAGTGTGACACAGCAGGGGATACAGCGAGGACACAGAGGGGACATAGAGAGACACTGCGGGACACAGCGGGGACACAGCAGGACCCAGCGGGACCCAGCAGGGACACAGCAGGGACACAGCAGGACACAGCGGGGGACACAGAGGCGGAAACAGAGGCGGACACAGCGGAACACAGCGGGATACAGAAGGACACAGCGAGGACACAGCGGGACACAGGAGGACACAGCGGGGACACAGCGGGGACGCAAAGGGGGACACAGGGGGTACACAGCAGGACACAGCGGGCCACAGCGGGAAACACAACCGGACACAGCGGGGGACAAAGCGGGGACATAGCGGGGACACAGCGGAACACAGTGGGGACACAGCGGGGGACAGCAGGGAGATACAGCGGGCAAACAGCGGGGACACACCGGTACACAGCGGGACACAGCCTGTACACAGCAATACACAGCGGGACACAGCGGGTAACACAACCGGACAGAGCGGGGAACACAGCGGGGACACAACGGGGATAGAATGGGACACAGCGGGGACACAGCTTTGGACACAGCGGGACACAGCCGGACACAGTGGGGACAGAGCGGGACACAGCAGGGAAACAGCGGGGGAAACAGCGGGGCACAAAGTCAGACACCATGGGATACAGCGGAACATAGCGGGGACACAGCGGGGGACACAGCGGGTGACACAGCGGGGGACACAGCGGGTGACAGCGGTGACACAGCTGGGGACAGCGGGGACACACGGGACACAGCGGGGGACAGTGGGGACACAGGGGGGACACAGCGAGACACAGCGGGGGACACAGCGAGGACACAGCGGGGACACAGGGGGGACACAGCGGGACACAGCGGGACAAAATGGGACACAGTGGGATACAGAGGGGGATACAGCGGGGGACAGCGGGGACACCCCTGGGGACAGCAGGGACACAGCGGGACACAGCGGGGGACAGCTGGGACACAGCGGGACACAGCAGGGACACACTGGGGACACAGCAGGACACACCGGGGACACAGCGGGGACACAACGGGACACAGCGGTGGACATCGGGGACACAGCGGGACACAGCGGGACACAGCAGGGACACAGCAGGGACACAGCGGGTCACAGCGGGGACACAGTGGGGGACACAGCGAGGACACAGCGGGACACAGAGGGATACACAGAGAGGACACAGCGTGACACATGGGGACACAGCGGGACACAGCGGGGGACACAGGGAGGACACAGCGGGACACAAATGGGGACACAGCAAGGACACAGCAGGACACAGCGGGAAAGAGCGGGACACAGCGGGGGACACAGCCGGGGACACAGCGGGGTACAGCGGCACAGTTTGGACACAGCGGGGGACACATTGGTGACACAACGGGTGACACGGCGGGACACAGTGGGGTACACAAAGTGACAGAGTAGGAGACACTGTAGCGGACACAGTGGGACATATCTGGACACAGCGGGACACAGCGGGGAACACAGCGGGGGACACAGCGGGACAAAGCGGGGAAATAGTGGGGGACGCAGCGGGGGACACAGCGGGATACAGAAGGACACAGCGAGGACACAGCGGGACACAGGAGGACACAGCGGGGACACAGCGGGGGACAGAGTGGGACACAGCTGCGGATACAGCGAGGACACAGTAGGGACACTGCGGGACACAGCGGGTCACAGCGGGGAAACAGTGGGGGACATAGCGGAGGACACAGCGGGAGACAGAAGGACACAGCGAGGACACAGCGGGGACATAGGGTGACACTGCGGGACACAGTGGGACACAGCGGGGACACAGAGGGACATAGAGGTTACACAGCCAGTTCACACCAGGGACACAGCAGAACACAGTGGGGACACAGCGGGGACACTGCGGGACCCAGCGGGGACCCAGCGGGGACACAGCGGGACACAGGGGGGACACAGCGGGGGACACAGCGGGGCACAAAGTCAGACACCACGAGATACAGCGGAACATAGCGGGGACACAGCGTGGGACACAGCGGGGGACACAGTGGGACACAGCGGGTGACAGCTGTGACACAGCTGGGGACAGCGGGGACACACCGGGACACAGCGGGGGACAGCGGGGCCACAGGGGGGACAAAGCGAGACACAGCGGTGGACACAGCGAGGACAGAGCGGGGACACAGGGGGGAGACAGCGAGACACAGCGGGACAAAACGGGACACAGCGGGACACAGAGGGGGATACAGGGGGGGACAGTGGGGCCAAACCGGGGAATAACGGGACACAGCGGGACACAGCTGGGACACAGCGAGGACACAGCGGGACACAGCCGGACAGAGCAGGACACAGAGGGGAACACAGCGGGGGACAGAGCGGGAAAGAGCGGGACACAGTGGGGTACACAGTGGGACACATCGGGGATACAGAAGGGACACAGGGGACACAGAGGGACACAGCGGGACACAAAGGGACACAGCAGAAAACACAGCGGGATATAGCAGGGGACACAGCGCGGACAAAGCGGGACACAGAGAGACACAGCAGGGGACACAGCAAGGCCACAGCGGGACACAGCGGGACACAGGGGGGACACTGCAGGGGACACAGCAGGACACAGGGGGACACAGCGAGACACAGCGGGGACACAGCGGGGGACACAGCGAGGACACAGCGGGGGATACAGCGGGACACAAAGGGGGACCCAGCGTTACACAGCGGGGACACAGCGGGACACAGCGGGGACACAGCAGGGGACACAGCAGGACACAGAGGGGAACAAAGGGGGCACACAGCTGGACACAGTGGGACACAGCGGGGTACACAGCGGGACACAGCGGGGACACAGCAGGGGCACAGTGGGAAACAGCGGGGCAAAGCGGGACACACCGGGATACTGCGAGACACATCGGGGGACACAGCAGGGGACACAGAGCCGCACACAGCGGGAGAGAGTGGAACACAGCAGGGACAGAGCGGGGACACAGCGGGGACCCAGCGAGGACACAGCGTGACACATGGGGACACAGCCGGACACAGCGGGGGACCAAGCGAGGACGCATCGGGACACATATGGGGACACAGCAAGGACACAGCAGGACACAACGGGAAAGAGCGGGACACAGCAGGGGACACAGCCGGGGACACAGCCAGGGACACAGCGGGACACATCGGGGGACACAGCAGGATGA
>NW_012284762.1:0-9445 GCF_000151885.1 Dipodomys ordii | reverse complement strand
CAGTGGGGGACACAGCGGGGGACAAAGCGGGACACAGCGGGGTGTATAGAGCGAGGACACAGTGGGACACAGCGGGGGACACAGCGAGGACACAGCGTGACACAGCGGGGGACACAGAGGGACAGAGGAGGACGCAGCGGGTACACAGCGGGGACACAGCGGGGGAGACAGTGGGACACAGCGGGGACACAGAGGGACTCAGCTGTTACACAGCGAAGACACACCAGGGACACAGCGGGACACAGCGGAGACACAGCCGGGACACAGTGAGACACAGCGAGGACACAGCGGGACACAGCGTGGGATACAGCAGGGGACAGCGGTGACACGCCGGCGGACAGCGGGGACACAGCAGGACACAGCGGGACAAAGCAGGGGACATAGCGGGACACAGTGGGGGACACAGCGGGGGACACAGCGGGACCCAGCGGGAGACACAGTGAGGACACAGCTGGATACAGCGGGGACACAACGGGTGACAGCGGGGACACACATGCGGACAGCGGGGACACAACGGGACACAGCGGTGGACATCGGGGACACAGCGGGACACAGCGGGACACAGCGGGGACACAGCAGGGACACAGCGTGTCACAGCCTGGACACAGTGTGGGACACAGCGAGGACACAGCGGGACACAGAGTGATACACAGAAAGGACACAGCGTGACACATGGGGACACACTGGGACACAGCGGTTGACCCAGCGAGGACACAGTGGGACACAAATGGGGACACAGCAAGGACACAGCGGGACACAGCGGCACACAGCGGGGACACAGCCGGGGACACAGCCGGGGACACAGCGGGACACAGCAGGGGACACAGCAGGACACAGCGGGACACAGCGGGACACAGCGGGGGACACAGCGTGACACAGTGTGGGACACAGCGGGGACACAGCAGGACACAGCGGGGACACAGCAGGACACACCGGGACACAGCGGGGACACAGCAGGACACAGCGGGACACAGCGGGGACACAGCAGGGGACACAGCAGAAAAGAGCGGGACACAACCGGGGACACAGCCGGGGACACAGCGGGACACAGCAGGGGACACAGCGGGGACACAGCGGGACTCAGTGGGGACACAGCGGGACACAGCGGGACACAGCGGGGGACACAGCAGGACACTGCGGGGTACACAGCGGGACACAGCGAGACACAGTGGGACACAGTGGGACACAGCGGTGACACAGCAGTGGACACAGCGGGAAAGAGCGGGACACAGACGGGGACAAAGCGGGACACAGCGGGGGACACAGCAGGAACAGCGGGGTACACAGAGGCAGACACAGCGGTACTCATCGGGACACAGCGGGGACACAGCGGGACACAGCCGGACACAGCACGGACACAGCAGGACACAGCAGGGACACAGAGGGGACACAGCGGGGACACAGAGGGACTCAGCGGTTACACAGAGAGAACACACCAGGGACACAGCGGGACACAGCGGAGACAAAGCAGGGACACAGTGAGACACAGCGAGGACACAGCAGGACACAGCGGAGGACACAGCGGGGGACAGCGTTGACACACCGGCGGACAGCGGGCACACAGCGGGACACAGCGGGACACAGTGGGGGACACTGCGGGACACAGTGTGGGACAGAGCGGGGGACACAGCTGGGAACACAGCGAGGACACAGCGGGACACAGCGGGGGACACAGGGGGGACAGCGGGGACACACATGCAGACAGCGGGGACACAACGGGACACAGCGGGGGACTTCGGGGACACAGCGGGACACAGCGGACACAGCAGGTGACACAGCAGTGACACAGCGGGTCACAGCGGGGACACAGAGTGGGACACAGCGAGGACACAGCGGGACACATAGGGATACACAGAGAGGACACAGCGTGACACATGGGGACACAGCGGGGGACACAGAGAGGACAGAGCAGGACACAAATGGGGACACAGCAAGGACATAGCGGGACACAGCGGGAAAGAGCGGGACACAGCAGGGGACACAGCTAGGGACACAGCGGGACACAGCAGGACACAGCGGGGGACACAGCAGGGACACATCGGGTCACAGCTGGGACACAGCGGGACACAGCGGGGACACAGCGGGGACACAGCGGGGGACACAGTGGGGGACACAGCAGTAAACAGCGGGGGACACAGCGGGACTCAGCGGGGGACACAGCAAAGAACACAGCGGGACACAGCAGGGGACACAGGGGAACACAGCGGGACACCGCCAGACACAGCTGGGGACACAGAGGGTGACACAGCGGGGTACACAGAGGCAGACACAGCGATACACATCGGGACACAGCGGGGACACAGCGGGCCACAGCGGGCCACAGCGGGGACACAGCAGGACACAGAGCTGCACTCAGCAGGAGAGAGTGGAACACAGCAGGGACACAGCGGGGCCACAGAGGGACATCGCAGGAACAAAGCGAGGACAGAGCGAGACACAGAGGTACACAGCGAGGGACACAGAGGGGGACACACCGGGGGAGAGCAGGCACACAGCGGGACACAGCGGGACACAGCGGGACACAGCGGGGAATACAGCGGGACACACAGCGGGACACAGCGGGACACAGGGGGGGACACAGCATGGACACAGCGGGTCACAGCAGGGAAATAGTGGGGGACACAGCGGGGGACACACCGGGATACAGAAGGACACAGCGAGGACACACCGGGACACAGGAGGACACAGCAGGGACACAGCGGGGACACAGCGGGGGAGACAGTTGGGACACAGAGGGACTCAGCAGTTACACAGCGAAGACACACCAGGGACACATCGGGACACAGCGGAGACACAGCAGGGACACAGTGAGACACAGCGAGGACACAGCGGGACCCAGCGTGGGATACAGTGGGGGACAGCGGTGACACACCGGCGGACAGCGGGGACACAGCGGGACACAGCGGGGACACAGTGGGGAAACAGCGGGACACAGCGGGGGACACAGTGGGACACAGCGGGACACAAAGGGACACAGCAGGGACACAGCGGGGGACACAGTGGGACACAGCGGGGTACACAGCGGGAAACAGAGGGGACACAGCAGGGACACAGTGGGAAACAGTGGGACAAAGCGGGGACAGAGTGGGACACAGAGGTACACAGCGAGGGACACAGCGGGGGACAGTGGGGATAAACGGGGGAACAACGGGGACACAGCGGGACAGAGCTGGGACACAGCGAGGACACAGCAGGACACAGCGGGGACACAGCGAGTACACAGCGGGACACAGCGAGACACAGCGGGACCCAGCGGGGACACAGCGGGACACAGCGGGCGACACAGAGGCGGACACAGCAGAACACAGCGGGACAAAGCGGGGACACAGCGAGGACACAGTGGGACACAGTGGGGAACACAGTGGGGGACACAGCGGGACACAGCGGGACAGAGCGGGGGACACAGCATGGAAACAGCAAGTCACAGCGGGGAAATAGTGGGGGACACAGCGGGGGAAACAGCAGGATACAGAAGGACACAGCGAGGTCACAGCGGGACACAGGAGGACACAGCGGGGACACAGCGGGGAAACAGCCGGGGACAGAGTGGGACACTGCGGGGACACAGAGGGACTTAGCGGTTACACAGTGAGTACACACCAGGGACACAGCGGGACACAGCGGGGACACAGCGGGGACACAGCGGGACACAGCGGGACCCAGCGGTTACACAGCGGGACACAGCGGGACACAGCGGGGACAAAGCTGGGACACAGCCGAACACAGCGGGACAAAACAGTACACAGCTGGAAACAGCAGGGACACAGCAGGGGACACAGTGGGGGACAGCGGGGACACAGCAGAACACAGTGGTGACACAGCGGGGGACAGCAGGGAGACACAGCGGGAACACAGCGGGGACACATCGGTACACAGCAGGACACAGGGGGTACACAGCAGTACACAGCGGGACACAGCGGGAAAAACAACTGGACACAGCGGGGTACACAGCGGGACACAGCGGGGACACAGCAGGGGACACAGCAGGAAACAGAGAGGAACAAAGGGGGCACACAGCGGGACACAGTGGGGGACACAGCGGGACAAAGCAGGACACAGTGGGGACAGAGTGGGAAACAGCGGGGACACAGCGGGGTCACAGCGGGACACACCGGGGACACAGTGGGGACACAGCGGTACACAGCAGCAACACAGCGGAACACAGCGGGGGACACAGCGGGACACAGCCTGGGACAGAGCTGAACACAGTGTGGACACAGCGGGACACAGCGAGACACAGCAGTGACAAAGCGACGACTCAGCGGGACACATCGGAACACAGCGGGACACAGCGGGGACACAGCGTGGAAACAGCCGGGGACAGAGTGGGACACTGCTAGCACACAGAGGGACTTAGCGGTTACACAGTGAGGACACACCAGGGTCACAGCGGGACACAGCGGGGACACAGCGGGTACACAGCGGGACACAGCGAGGACACTGCGGGGTACACAGCGGGACACAGTGGGACACAGCGGGGACAAAGCTGGGGACAAAGCTGGGACACAGTAGAACACAGCGGGACAAAACAGGACACAGCTGGACACAGCGGGGACACAGCAGAGGACACAGCGGGGGACAGCGGGGACACAGCGGAATACAGTGGGGACACAGCGGGGGACAGCAGGGGGACACAGCGGGGACACAGCGGGGACACATCGGTAACAGCAGGACACAGGGAGTACACAGCAGGACACAACGGAACATCGGGAAACACAACCGGACACAGCGGGGGACACAGCGGGAAACAGCGGGGACACAGCTGGGAACACAGCAGGACACAGAGGGGAACAAAGGGGGCACACAGCGGGACACAGCGGGGGACACAGTGGGACAAAGCGGGACACAGTGGGGACAGAGTGGGACACAGCGGGGACACAGCAGGGGACACAGCGGGGACACAGCGGGGACAGAGTGGGACACAGCGGGGACACCGCAGGGGACACAGCGGGGACACAGCGGGGACAGAGCGGGAAACAGCAGCGACACAGTGGAACACAGCGGGGGACGCAGCAGGACACAGCCTGGGACAGAGCGGGACACAGCGTGGACAAAGCGGGACACAGCGAGACACAGCAGTGACAAAGCGGCGACACAGCAGGACACATCGGGACACAGCGGGACACAGCAGGGACACAGCGTGAGATAGAGGGGACACACCGGTGGACAACGGGGACACAGAAAGACAGCGCGGGGGTCACAGTGGGAAACAGTGGAGACACAGGGGGACACAGGGAGCGACACAGAGGGACACAGGGGGACACAGCGGGACCGAGCGGGGACACAGCGGGGACAAAGCGGGGGACACAGTGGGGGACACAGCGGTAAACAGCGGGGGACTCAGCTGGGGACACATCAAAGGACACAGCGGGTGACACAGCGGGGAAAACAGCGGGAAACAGCGGGGGACACAGCAAGGACACAGCGGGACACAGCGGGACACAGCGGAGACAAAGCGGGGACAAAGTGAGACACAGCGAGGACACAGCGGGACACAGTGGAGGACACAGCGGGGGACAGCGGTGACACAACGGCGGTCAGCGGGGACACAGTGGGACACAGCGGGACACAGCGGGGGACACAGTGGGGGACACAGCGGGACACAGCTGGGGACACAGCGAGGACACAGCAGGACACAGCGGGGGACACAGCGGGGGACAGCGGGGACACACATGCAGACAGCGGGGACACAACGGGACACAGCGGGGGACATCGGGGACACAGCGGGACACAGCGGGACACAGCAGGGACACAGCAGGAACACAGCGGGTCACAGCGGGGACACAGTGTGGGACACAGCGAGGAAACAGCGGGACACAGAGGGATACACAGAGAGGACACAGCGTGAAACATGGGGACACAGCAGGACACAGCGGGGGACACAGAGAGGACACAGCGAGACACAAATTGGGACACAGCAAGGACACAGCGGGACACAGCGGGAAAGAGCGGGACACAGCGGGGGACACAGCTGGGGACACAGCGGGACACAGCGTGGGACACAGCAGGGACACATCGGGTTACAGAGGGGACACAGTGGGGGACACAGCAAGGACACAGCGGGACACAGAGGGATACACAGCGAGGACACAGCGTGACACATGGGGACACAGCAGGACCCAGCGTGGGACACAGCGGGACACAGTGGGGGACACAGCTGGGGACCCAGCGGGACACAGCTGGGGACACAGCGAGGACACAGTGGGACACAGCGGGGGACACAGCGGGGCACAGCGGGGACACACATGCAGACAGCGGGGACACAGCTGGGGACACAGCAGGACACAGCGGGACACAGCGGGGGCACAGCAGCAGGGACACATCGGGTCACAGCGGGGACACAGTGGGGGACACAGCAAGGACACAACGGGACACAGAGGGATACACAGCGATGACACAGCGTGACACATGGGGACACAGCAGGACCCAGCGTGGGACACAGCGGGACACAGTGGGGGACACAGCGGGGGACACAGCGGGACACAGCTGGGGACACAGCGAGGACACAGCGGGACACAGCGGGGGACACAGCGGGGGACAGCGGGGACACACCTCCAGACAGCGGGGACACAACGGGACACAGCGGGGGACATCAGGGACACAGCGGGACACAGCTGGACACAGCGGGACCGAGCGGGGACACAGCGGGGACACAGCGGGACACAGCGGGGGACACAGCGAGGACACAGCGGGACACAGAGGGATACACAGAGAGGACACAGCGGGACACAGCGGGAAAGAGCGGGACACAGCGGGGGACACATCTGGGGACACAGCAGGACACAGCGGGACACAGCGGGGGACACAGCCGGGACACATCGGGTCACAGCGGGGACACAGTGGGGGACACAGCAAGGACACAGCGGGACACAGAGGGATACACAGCGAGGACACAGCGTGACACATGGGGATAGAGCAGGACCCAGCGGGGGACACAGCGGGACACAGTGGGGGATACTGCGGGGGACACAGCGGGGGACAGCAGGGACACACATGCAGAGAGCGGGGACACAACGGGACACAGCGGGGGACATCGGGGACACAGCGGGACACAGCTGGACACAGCAGGACCCAGCGGGGACACAGCGGGACACAGCAGGGGACACAGAGGCGGACACAGCAGAACACAGCGGGAGCCAGCGGGACCTAGCGGGGACACAGCGGGGACCCAGCGGGACCCAGCAGGGACCCAGCGAGGACACAGTGGGACACAGCGGGGAACACAGCGGGGGACATAGCGGGACACAGCGGGACACAGAGGCGGACACAGCAGAACACAGCGGGACCCAGCGGGACCCAGCGGGGACACAGCCGGGACCTAGCGGGACCCAGCAGGGACCCAGCGAGGACACAGTGGGACACAGCGGGGAACACTGCGGGGGACATAGCGGGACACAGCAGGACACAGTGGGGGACACAGCATGGACATAGCAAGTCACAGCGGGGAAATAGTGGGGGACACAGCGGGGAACACAGCAGGATACAGAAGGACACAGTGAGGACACAGCGGGACACAGGAGGACACAGCGGGGACACAGCGGGGAAACAGTGGGGGACACAGTAGGACACTGTGGGGACACAGAGGGACTTAGAGGTTACACAGTGAGGACACACCAGGGACACAGCGGGACACAGCGGGGACACAGCGGGGACAAAGCGGGGGACACAGTGGGGGACACAGCGGTAAACCGCGGGGGACACAGCGGGACTCAGCTGGGGACACATCAAAGGACGGAGCGGGTTACCCAGCGGGGGAAACAGCGAGAAACAGCGGGGGACACAGCGAGGACACAGCGGGACACAGCGGGGGACACAGAGGCAGACACAGCCGTACACATCAGGACACAGCGTGGACACAGCGGGACACAGCGGGACACAGCGGGGACACAGCAGGACACAGCGGGGACCCAGAGGGGACCCAGCGGGGGACACAGTGGGACACAGCGGGGACACAGAGGGACTCCGCGGTTACACTGCGAGGACACACCAGGGACACAGCGGGACACAGCGGAGACAAAGCGGGGACACAGTGAGACACAGCGAGGACACAGCGGGACACAGCGGAGGACACAACGGGGGACAGCGGTGACACACCGGCGAGCAGCGGGTACACAGCGGGACACAGCAGGACACAGCGGGGGACACAGCGGGACACAGCGGGGGATAGAGCATGACATAGCATGGACACAAAGGGACACAGCAGGGACACAGCGCAGGACACAGCGGGACTCAAAGTGGGACACAGCATTACACAGCGGGTACACAGCGGGACACAGCGGGGACACAGCAGGGGACACAGCAGGACACAGATGGGAACAAAGGGGGCACACAGCGGGACACAGTGGGACACAGCAGGGTACACAGCGGGACACAGCGGGGACACAGCAGGGGCACAGTGGGAAAAAGCGGGACACAGCGGGGAACAAAGCGGGACACACCGTTATACAGTGGGACACAGCGGGGGACACAGCCGGGGACACAGAGCCGCACACAGCGAGTGAGAGTGCAACACAGCAGGGACACAGCGGGGACACAGCGGGACATCGCTGGGACAAAGCGAGGACAGAGCAGGACACAGAGGTACACAGCGAGGGACACAGCGGGAGACAGTGGGGACAAACCGGGGAACAACGGGGACACAGCGGGACACAGCTGGGACACAGCGGGGACACATCGGGACACAGCCGGGGACACAGCGGGGGACAGCAGGGACACACAGGCAGACAGCGAAACAAAGCGGGGGACACAGTGGCTGACACAGCGGGTGACACAGCGGGACACAGCGGGGTACACAGTGGAACACAGTGAAGACAAAGCGGGACACAGCAGCACACAGCGGGGACTCAGCGGGTGACACAGCGGGGGACACAGCCGGTGACACAGCGGGACACAGCGGGACACAGCAGGGACACAGTGGGACACAGCGGGGGACACAGAGGCCGACAAAGCAGTACACAGCGGGACACAGCGGGAAAAAGCAGGACACAACGGGAGACACACCGGGACACAGCGGGGGTCACAGCGAGGACACAGCGGAACACAGGAGGACACAGAGGGGACACAGCGGGGACACAGTGTGGGACACTGTGGGACAGATCGGGGTATACAGCGAGGACACAGAGGGGACATAGTAGGACACTGCGGAACACAGTGGAACAAAGCGGGGAAACAGAGGGACATAGCAGTTACACAACGAGGACACACCAGGAACACAGCGGGACACAGCGGGGACACAGCGGCAACACAGCGGGATCCAGCGGGGGACGCAGCGGGGGACAGCGGGGACTCACATGCGGACAGCGGGGACACAACGGGACACAGCGGGGGACATCGGGGACACAGCGGGACAAAGCGGGACACAGCGCGACACAGCGGGAACAAAGCAGGGACACAGCGGGTCACAGCGGGGACACAGTGGGGGACACAGCGAGGACACTCCGGGACA